>NC_054551.1:575279-715279 GCF_017654505.1 Polyodon spathula
TCCGCACTTCAGGGTTATAGAGGGGCAGCACTGTACCCGTGTTGGCCTGGCGAAGCCCAAGCTTAACACAGCATTACCAGCAATGGCAACACAATGGATTTGGAAGAGGCAGTGTATGAGTGGTCCTGATACGACAGCTCACTGGTGCTGCACACAGAGTGCGGAGGGGATGGAATGGATTACCTGGTCATGTTGTTGAGGCAGAATCACTGGGATCCTATAAGACCCAACTTGACCCACAATTCGTGCCATTGGGATGCCATTGCTTCCTTATCGTGCAATGGCATCCCAATGGCACGAATGACTATGAGAACCTCTATAGCTGAGCTGCTTAAATCAATAAGTAAGCAGAATAGACAGGCTCACTTGCTGTAAACATCACAGGCACAAGCGAGTGAGTTATCAAGTTTGTTTGCGTGTATTTTGGAGTAATTGTAGAACGCGTACAATTATCCCTCAAAATCATTAACAGACACAGTGACTTCAGAAAGGAGATGGGATTTACAGATATTTGGATTTCATTAATTAAATGCAAAAAGCAACCAGTGTATTGTGTCGAAAAAACATTTGATAAAAAATCTACCATTGACTCCTGTGAGGTGTGTCCCGTGCTGAATCGAAGCAGTGTGCAGTACAGGAGCATTTGGCAAAGCAGATTTTAATTTTCCTCTTGAAAGGACTCTGAAAACAAAGCAGGTCTGTTTGTATTTCAGCAAGCATTGCGATGTGCTCCTTTGCTACCTGCTTGCCAGATCCCTGCTCGAAGCTTCATCTCCCTGTCAAGTTGTTTTGGAACAAGGGAGCGTGTAAATGAAGGGGTATTTCAGAGCCTTGGAGACAGTGCTGCTCACAGGAGCCTGATCAATTCTGCAGAATGTAGAAGGATTGTAATGCAATAAAAGTCTTTATCTGAGACACCACTAATCCCGATCCTTGGTGAGGGTGTCTTATTGCACATCGCTGGCAAGCTTTTGTGATCTATTTAAAAAAAAAAAAAAGTGTCACTTAATTGCACTAAGAATCCACTGGGTACCTAAGTAATGCATCATTAATGGGCAATAAAATAGGTTTGCCATTCACTTAATTCCCAATTTCACTGCGTGATGATCGCACGTTGTTCTGTGAGTCGGATATTTTTCTGAACACGCACACCTAATTAAAAAAAAAAAATTATTCAAACCCACTAAAGGGAAGTGACTGAAAATTAGACCAAACAATATGTGAACGCAGGTCGCATATTACCACTCCACGTATTAAGAAAGCTGTTAGCCCTATCCCTTAGCTGCATCTGTGAGGTGATGCTGCTGTAAACGAATCCACTACAGAGACAATAGATTCGCTCGTGTTCACTCATGCAGGAAAAGCCTTGGTGGGTAATACTAGGTACAACAAGAGCATGTTCTGGTAAAGGAGACAGGGTGTACCTCCATGTCTTTAGTGGAGCAAGGCATGTCCAATATTGCAGCACGTTTAATTATTTCTCATTTCCAACCTTAAATCCAAGCATATCTTCTATTTACAAGTAGATCATTTTCTGAAAATAACAAAGATTGCAATTGAATGTTTTCTTCCAAAAACAAAACCTTGTTTTCTATACTGGGGCGCTCGCGACTGTGGAACGTGGCCGTTGAGCCAGGGTGCCCTTGACAGGTGTCAGAGAGTCTGTGTTTGATGTGCCCCCAGCACACACTAGCAACACCCACACGCCATGCCATGATGCATGTGTGCTGGTTATCCCAGAGACGGATTTATTGCTTTTCATAGCCTAGTCCAGTGCGCTTCATCTCTGTGTCTCCAGAGTCAGCGATGCACCGTTAATGCATCACTGTATCTGAGTTGGGCTCAAGAAATGGAAGAACAAAACAGTTGACCCAAAAGGACAACAATGTTCTAAAAATGAGGCACGGAAGGGTGATCCCTCTCCTGTGGAGAAGAAGATGCATGGCCCTCTTCCTGCATGGGGTTCATGTGCTGTTTTTGAGTAACACGCTTACTGCTGCTCTCTGGAGATGCTCGCTGCATATAAAATGCATGCTTCACTATATAACGCTGTTTGGGATACATCTTGGCTTTCCATCATTCATATGTAACCATTCCAATGCTGCAGAGACTGAAATGAGTCGCTCCCCATGGGTAATGTTTAAAAGCAGCTAGAGAATTTTGTGTCCTTAACAAAAACATTAGAGCCCGCTGTTCCATTTCCAACTGGTGATGACAAGCCGAGCATGTGTGGAAACTGGAAGCTCTTTCACACACTGTTGAGATCAGCAGTGACAGGGGCACCTGGCTTAATCTGGGCATTTTGCAGAACAGAAGCTTTTATTTTCCTTTCCAGCTGTAATGCCTCTGAGGACAGTGAATGCAGTGTGTGTTAATCAGAGACGGGTTGTGTGGTTCTTGTAGAGATACACTGAGCTCCAGGTTAATGGGGGGTTTGAGGAAAGACCTCCCCACTGTTTTATGAAAAGCAGGTTTGGCATTTTGATTGCAGCCTGCTTTTAAAAAGTGCGTAGGCGCTGTGCAGATATGATTTGTTCTGTGTTCAGTCTTATCCGTTTATTTTGATCTTGTTCAGCAGTGCTGCTAAGAAAGCCTCATTGACAGGCTAAAAATAGTACAAAGCAGAAATGTGCTGTTTGGAGTGTAAGAAGGTTCTTCTTTCATTTTATTTTAGCTGCAGAGTATCTAATAAAAGGCAGATCCTGCATGCAAAGCTTCCAACCCATGCATCGCTTTCTATACATTTTCAAGACAAAGCTGATTAAGTTGCTGACTACTGTGTCCCAACCTTTTTCCTTTCCTGTGCGTGTGCATGTGCGTGTGTGTGTGCGTGTGCGTATCAACCCCTTAGCAGTCTGGTTCCTGTGTGTGCTCATGTACAGAACATGTTTCCAGAGCAGCTGGAATTTGATTTGTTTGGCATCCCTTTTTTGGAAAATTAATTTCACTGGGCGAAGGAGAGGGCTGATTCCTAGACTGGAGCTGATATGCTTTGGCAAGATCATAGGAGAGAATCTGCCATTGCGATCCCGCTGGAAAGGGTTTAGCATTGGCCTGAGTGTAAAGGGATTCTTTTTCCAGCGCTTTAAATCCAAAGGATGATAACAAGATTGGATCTTGTGGGACCTGGTTAAACGAGCACTCTCTCACTTGCTCGCTTGCCACACTGGATGAAATGTCAGCCTCTGTTGAAGCTGAGTTTAGAGGGAGGCTGAAAATCTCAAGATTCAGCTCTTACACAGCAGCCTGGGCCCTGATCAGAGGTCCTAGCTCTCTGGCTCAGCTGGCAGGGTTACTGAAAAGAGCAGGATGTGCACAGTACTGTTTCGGGCTCACTGCTTACAGATTTATAAACGGTTTTCTTTTGCAAATTGTAGCTGTCAGATCAGCACTAATCTAGAATACCGATGTAATGCGTTAAGTGCCCAGCAGTGGGGCTATAGCTGTGGACACACTTGCAAGAAAATAGCAGGCATAATAAATTAAAAAGCAAAGTGATATTTGTGCCGTCTGTAAAGGTCAAGCATACGAGTAAATTGAGTTTTTAAACGGCTCTTGACCCCTGATCTCCCTCAATGTGCTCAGTGCTTTTACAAAGCAGTTCATTTTCATTCTCGCTTCACTTCAGGTGTAATTTACGAAAAATAAAAAAGGGTTAACGCTGATGCAGCAGAAATGTAGCCTTGAGCTTTCCACAGAAATTATTTGATTGCCTTTATAAATTAACTCAGTGCCGTGAGTCAGGAGAGAGGCCAACAGAGAGAGAGACCAAGGCTGACCTGCTTTTAGCATACTGCGTATCTCATTTATTGCATTGCCTAAGCATGTAACATTAAGACGTTAGTTATATATATCTATATATATATATATATATATATATATATATTATATATATATATATAGATATTATATACACATATATATTATATACTTTGTAAATTAGTCGTCTCGCACTTTTAATCAGCACAGCCTGAAGCACGTTGTGGGAGAGTGCGTTGGGATGGGTCGCCGTACTGTAGTAACTAGGTGAATCAGCTAGGGGGTGCAATCTGCGCAGTGTGTTGTTAGGGTTGCTTTGCTGTGCCTTCGTGTTCTGTTCAGCTGGGTCGCTCTGCCAGAGGTGTAGTTTGATGGAAGCTCTCCTCAAGGCCCGTGGTGGGAGTCCGAGAATCTCGCTGCCCATTGTTTGGTGCCTCTGCCCGCTCACCTGCTCGTTGCTCTGCACTGCTAGAAATACCACAGCAGCTGATTTCATTTAAAAAGACCCCCCTTGGATTTAATGCAGCTCTCATGGTATTCCAGGCTCTTCCCATGTTGCTTTGCAAAGTTGTGACCTGAAAGAGGACAGTGAATGAAGTGGTCAGTGTTGAAGTTTGACATGGACTCCTGCGCTTTCCTCGCCTGGGTTCTGGGTGCGTGTCGATGACATCCGAGTTTAGAAATGTGGCGTGCCCACTTCTCCTCTGAATGGCAGCAACACAGAGAAACAGCTAATTGGTTTTAGCTTTAAATCTTCCTTAGCAATGACATCTTCTGAAGAATATTGCCTCATGTCAGCTGCTAGTTATTCAATTATAAATTAAAGATGGAGCTGAAATGAGGCAATTATTTTTTATTTATTTTTTTTTACAAAAAATATGAACTCCAGTAACTGTTGCAATAGTACAGCAGGCCACACACTTTTAAAGCTATATCACTTTGATGCAACTTGGTCACACCCTTTCTAAAAGTTTCCCACAGTAAAAGCAGGGCAAAGTGTAATACAGCACAGCAAAAGCATGATAAAACAGAGGTGAGCATTGTGAAATCTAGAACGGTATGGTGAACTACAGTAAATGTATCGTATAATCATGGGAAAAACATGAGAAAACTGCAACATTACCATGCAAAACTCACAGGCTTGGTTCGGCTAATGACCTCCTTGCTGGTTGGAGACTTGACTTGAAATCCCAGTGTGTAGGAACAGTAAGGATGGATGTAAATAGGGCAGGTGTTCTTATTCTGCAGCTGTTTTAAACAGGCCAACGGCTACCTCTTTTTTTCCATTGATTACGGCAACGTCATTACTCATCTACAAAACGAGTTATCCTGCTTGCCCTCACTTCCAGCTGGAGCATCGAAGAATACTGGTTTGCTGCCTTTCTATTTTTACCAAAACAATCTTTGCACATTTTAATGATAGTCTGCAAATACCAGGCCACGCTAAGATCTAATCTCAAGGAATTTCTGCTTCTTTCAAAGGATTTTAATACATTTCAGACCTGTGACAGTCGTGCCCATGATGGGACTATATTGTTGAAGCACTGGATAACTGAGCATGTGAAAAAGCACAGATAAGTGTAGTAAAGCATGGTGTACACAGCGGAGTGAGGCAACACTTTTACGGTCTCTTTTCTCCACATGTTCGGTATTAGATTGCTTTTTTCATCTTGCACGCAATCCTGAAGCCTGGAGGCTATGTCCTGAGCTACAGAGATTGCGAGCTCTGTTCTAATTCGTCCGGCTGCGTCTTGTCATGGAAACACAAAGTACAGTGGACTCTGCATCCTAATAGGCTGCCTTTCTGTTTGCTACCTGTGGTTGATCACATCTCTTATCTGTCCTAGAACAGATGAACAGGAGGCGTGAATATGTTATTGCTGCTGTTTATAAACCAGTTCAAAGATTGAAAAGATTTCTTCACTTTATTTGAAATTTTGTGAGCTTCATTATGTAGAGGTCTTGCGTTGATTTTTTTCTTTTTATAAAATATTTAGCCCACCTTGTTTGCAGATGTGACAGCAGAGAAGCAGGCCTCTTTTGAAAGCTGTTGTTGCTCAATGAAATGATACATTTTTCTCTCCTTGCATCTTTATCTGTAGTGAGCTGTAATCCCTGCAGGTGCCTCTTGATTAATTGTTCAGCAGATATCCATTACCACTTTGAAACAATTACTGCAGGATGATGAGAGAAGGTGCTTGTTGATGATGCAGTAAAGTCTCAAGTAAAGTCCTTTGAGGTTCTAGAGCATTCTCACCACTTCTAGAACATTCTCACCACTTGCACACTGGTACTGTATTCTGTTAGTGAGCCACGAAACGTGGATACAAATCGCCACTGTGTTTAAAGCAACGAAACATGTGGCACTGGTTCTCAGGAGTAAGAGGAGAGAATGCACCTGTGTTTGGCAATGCTGTCTGCAAAAGGGGTGCCCAATTGAGAAGTGCACAGAACAACAGAGAAAACAAGTCATTGATTTTAATGATTATGAATTCCGGGCACAATTAAAAGGACATGTATGCTTCAAAAGATTGTCCTTTTTTTTGCTCTCCCTAAAAGTGACACCAGTAACGGCAGCATATTATCTACAGTACATTCCTTTATTTTGTGCTGTCCAATTCTGTTCCGCAGAGCTAGCTGAACCTGTGCTGAATGCATCTTCAGCTCTGATATCTGCTGGTCCTTATTTAGCTGTGCACGTGTCTCTTCTCTTCTTTTCCTAGCTGCAGCTTGTAAACTACTTTTTGTTCCACTTCCTCTGCGTTTGTAGAAGTAGGTCTAGAGGACGGGAAGATGAATGATGAAAGGCCTGCGTTTTCTCGGGTCAGGTTTGACAAATGAGACGGCAGTGCGGAGAGCTCAGGAGGGTTCCAGAGATAGGTCTCAAACCCCCATGAGGCAGGCTGGAAGTCATTGTGATGGTCTCCCAGCTGGAAACTGGTTCAGAGAGGGACTGAAACAGGGGCAGAACGAGGGGTCATACAGAGCGAACCAGAGACTGACCCACAAGCAGCTTTTAACAGGGATCCCAGCTAACCCATCACTTCCAGAATGCATTCTGCTAAGTGTAATCCTGCTGTGAAAAGTACCTGAGGCAGCTGACACATACCAGAAAGCATTGCGATGTGAGCTGAAACTGTCCCAGGGTACACAGAGGTATGTGGTAACCCTAAGCATACGCCACATAGTCAACAGTTAAAAACACCTGCCATGACACTGTCAATGAGCAGCGTGTCAGTTTAGCAAGGTGTTTGCAGTTTTTGATGCTATTCCTGTATGTGGTAGAATAATAGACTGGATAGTTCTGGGATGGCAGATGTGTTCAGAATGATGGGCAGTGGAAATGCATGGTGCATGAAAACCTCAACAAGACTTCAGACAGACGTGCAGGGTATTTCTCAACATCTTGTATTTAATCCCAAATTCTCTGGTAAGATCTTGTATCACTTTCCTTCTAAAACCCATCCATTTCAAATAAGGTTAACTGATTTGTATGCACCACACTGGTTTTCATAGAAATGCAATCGCTGGGTATCTCTGAATCAGGTTTGCCTTTTATCGTTGCACACTAGATTTCTGATAAACTCACAGTTACCCATTTCGAAAGTAAAGTGAGGCTGCATTATCTCAGGCATTGTACATTTTCAAATGTGAGGCAAAGGCTTTATTTTATTAGTTTTATTTTATTTATTTGCATTTTTATAGGGCTTTTTGTACCGCAGTATCTCAAAGCACTGTACAGTACATAGTAAAAAAAACCCACAAAACATTTCTAAAACATGTTACTCATGTACCACAATCAAACTATTTAAATAACATATTCAAACGGTAATATATATACACACACATATGCATGCATAAATAAATATACTTACATACACACATCCATATATAATAATAATAATAATAATAATAATAATAATAATAATAATAATAATAATAATAATAATAATAATAATAAATAGATAAAAATGCAGCAATATTAAAGTTACATTAAGCCATTTTATAAAAGTAAGTTTTCAGTAACAGTCCCAGCTTCCCTGACAGACACAGGCAGAGCATTCCACAATGTAGGAGCTTGACAAGAAACAGCCCTCCCTGCCAAGCTGATTCTGCTGACCCTAGGAATAACCATCAATCTCAGAGTGCGATTTGGAACATATAGGGTCAGTAACTCATGCAAATAACTGGGTGCTAATCCATCCAGGGCTTTACAAGTTAACAACAAAATCTTAAAATCAATTCTATACTCCACAGGGGGCCAGTGCAAATAAGCCAAAACATTTGAACACACTGATAGTTCAGATTTCATGGTTCATCATCTCGATTCATGGGGGATCCACTACCACAGCTCGTCAGAGTTGCTCTGCGTCCAGCGCTGTGCGAAACACATGTACTTTAGAAAAAAAAAAAAGAAACGTTGCACTAAACTGGTTCTGTGGAGTCTCATGATCCCAGCAGAGAAATCATGGTCTATTTATTTGCCAGTGAGGCGTTAACAGAGGTGCCTGTCCTGCACTTTTGCATGGATACAGATTTTGAGAATGCTGATCCAATTTTGCTTTGGGACTTAGTATGGGTATTGCTTTTGGGTACCGTCAGTCCAGGTGCTTTTTGTGAAAATAGCAAAGGGATTAAAAAAAAAATATAATGATCTTAAAAAATGATCTTTAAAAAATGCATTATTTAGAAACATCTGGGCATTCATTAAGCAAGGGTTCATGCAGCTGCATATCAAACACAGAGCTTCAGGAAACCAGGCCCTTTGCACGGTGCCCTGGAGAACTCAAAAGCAATTCAGTATTGCAAAGCAAAATCATTACTTTCAATTGTAAGTCTTAGTTGCTGTTTGAGTGTCGGCTGCTGCACTGTGTGTGCTGGTAGGTTTCCAAGCACGCTGCGATTCCTGCAATTTGTGAAATGCACGCTCTTCTGTTATGTGTAAAGCACCCAGCCAGGCATGTCATATCAAAAGCAATTCAGGATGACTTTAATCTGTGTATGGCCTTGACAACTGCTTGATCCCAAACACATTTTTTATGATGGAGTCCCAGCTCGTTTCACCATGAGATCACCTGGTTTAATTCAGCTGTAACTACAGGGCAAGCGAATGAGGAAATAAGTCGTCCTGGTTGGTAAAATCTGAAACGGATGTTTACGATTTCCATCATTTCCTTCTTTAGTTTTACAGCTATTGCGCGGTGAGTGTTTTGGGCTTTCCTTTTTTAGGCACCAGGACTTTCATAAAGAAAGTGAGTGATGTGCTCCGTCCTGAGGCCCGTGTTTCTAACAGTGTGCTTGGACAGCGCGATGGAAACGGCCTTGCTCATGACACCTGCCTTCAGCTCAGCGGCTGGGTTTGATTTCACCTGGAAGACTAAACGAACCTAGCAATATCTCTGTCTTTTATTGATGCCTCATTTCAAAGGGGTCTGTACTGGAGATCATTTTGATTTACAGCTTCATTACCGCAGAAAGTGTTGTGAGTGGGTTTGTATTTACACCAGTCGCAGGCCAATCATTTTTATTTGCCAAGTCGACAGCTACAGTATGATAAAACAAAAAGTTTATTAAACTCTAAAACGCTGGTTCAAATCAGTTTCTGCTAACATTGCTCTAGTGAATAGAATCGGGCTTGCCTTCTACAAGCAGCTACTGCATAAAGATTTTGAGCCGATCTCTCAGATTTATAACCCGACTCACCTCCGCGCCTCTCAACACACACTACCTGGTCGGGTTAGGATTTCTTTGCTGTAACTACTACATCCTGCTCTAATTATGTAAGCACCCTTATTTATATTTAGATATATTACACAACAGTAAATGCTGCTGACACAGCACATGGCACCACCCGGAGGCCAGTTGTTGTAATTGCACTGCCATTATATCACTTCTGTTTATTCGGCTGGGGGATTTTTGTAAGAGAAAGGAAATGCATTTCTTATGCTGCGGAGTGATAGCCAAGGCTTTAAAAACAACTTCTAGTTTACTAGCAATAGAAAATATAAATCCCTTCCTTTTTTTTTAGCTTCCTGTTACCTGATCACTTGCTGTACTATAGATCAGATTCACTTATCTACAATGTGATCATGTGACATTCCACACAGGAAATGATAAGGTACCAGGAAGGAGTCTACTAGACTGAATGCTCTAGGGGGCAGTGATCATATAGATAATAGCTATTGCTAATAAGAGGCAAGAAACTTATTAGAGAGTCTTCCTATTAAGTCCAAGTAGATTTGCTGTGTTTTCCCAATTTCTAAAAGTTTCCCATAGTAAAAGCAGAGCAAGGTGTAATGGAGCACAATGGAAGCCTGGTAAAGCACGGGCAAGCATTGCAAAGACTAGAAAGGGGTGGTGAAGCATATTTAAAAACATGGCAAACCACAGTAAACTCAGCACGGGGAAGCATGGGCAAAAATCCTTTTTCAGCAGCAGTATCTGTCAGTTTGGTCACAGCACATGCATTTCAGCAGCACAGGTATTACTTATGTCGCAGAGCATCTTCTTGTTTGTCTTGGAGTTCAAGGCAATTAACGTAGCCCTTTTTTATTTCTAAGATGTGGATTGGCAGATGAACTGTGCCTGCCCTGACCTCACAAGGGACTGAGGAAATGAATTGATTTTCACGTTCGTGGTTCAAGGCTATGTCATAGTGGGCATCACAAACCACGTCTCTTTAAGCCACTTGAGGTTGTGTCCCAGGTTCACTTTTTAGCTCTGCATTACGAAGGTTACCAAGGCTTCTCCATCTCATTGCTCCCCCTGTCTGTCTGATTTCTAAAAGCTGGCTCGGCTGGAGAGCACTACAGAGAAACCCATATGAACCCTGGGCAGAGGTCAGCTGTCCTGCGTTCCATTCATGCTGTTAGCTCGGAACGTGTCTGATGCCTCCTGTCTAATTGCCATTAAATACGTAAAGGCACTCAGTGTCTCTCAAGAAAGCCTTTCCCTTGAAAGCAAACCAAGATACAGACTTTAGAAGAGTCAGGAGCCTACAAAGATATTTGATAACCTTAACTGATCTGCCAATCAATCAATCAATCAATCAATAAGTCAATCCCTTTATTTATTACCATATAAAAACACAGCTGAGATCAAGTTCTCATTTACAGTGATGACCCGGCCAACAAGACTCAATCTGCAGCAAATGCAGTGTACATGTAGCATCCAAAATAACACAATGAACACATACAGTAAATACATCACATCCAAAACAGCAACTTAAATAAGTATCAGCTTTAAAAGCACACTGAGTGCAGACTCAGCAGTTATGGGATGTGCCAGTCAATAGCAAGTCCAAGCTGTGACTCAAAATGTTTGCAGAAATGGAACTGATTCATTTCAGATCTTTTGTAAGCGTCCCAAATATCTGCTGCTGCAAATTCAAATGAGCGTCTGCCATATGTAGTTGAGACCGTAGGAAGTGCTAAATGTAATAAACGCATCAGATCAGAGCCGACAGTTCATAGAAGAGAGAGCGAGTCGGTTCTGGAGATGACCTGGAACCTTGCCAGTTGGCGCTTTGTCAATATACACACACCAGTTGCATAAGCAACAAAACCACAATGTTTTAGACACCAAACATTCCAAGTCAAGCTACTTACCTTTGTTTCAGTCTGTTTCTCTGCTGCACACAGAGGTTTCTTTTTCTAGGGATGAATAATTATAATCATAAGGTCAACATATTTTATAATTATAAAGTTAATTATTTTTTCCAGCTACAGGCCATGGAATAAGTGGAAAGGGCTGCCTTGAAACTTTGAATTACATCTGGATTTCAAACTGAGATCAACTAGAAAGTCACGCCAAGTGGTAGCATAATGCATTGAAATGCTCTGTTCAAAGCCCTTGTGGTCCTTGTTCCAGTGGCATTAGACCCCCACATACGGAATCTCACTACTCTATTCCAAGGGCAACCATTTATTCATTTACAGAAGTTTTTAATTTGTATTATTATTATTATTAATGAGTCATTTAGCAGGCACTTTTATCCAAAGTGACTTACAGAGACTAGGGGGTGAACTATGCATCATCAATACCTGCTGCTGCTGCAGAGTCATTTACAATAGGACCTTGGTTTTATGTCTCATCCAACATTATCGTGCAAATTTACCATGTTACCCCTAGGTACTCTTGTAGGGGTTTAGTTTAATGACCAGTTGCACCACATAGGTGTGTACATATAAGAGATGGACATGCTTAAGGGGTATGAATCAGAGTTTAACACAAACCTGTTTGGGGGGTCTGCCTATCATATGATTTTTTTAAACATTTAATCATGTTCATGATCTGTTTAAATGTTGTTTCTTCTCTTAACGTGGGGCACATTTAATACCTTCAGGATTATCAGATTTTTGAGAAATGAATGAATGCCATCTGGTTATTCACATTTGTTTAAAGCTCCATTTCTTTGCAGTGCCTCCCTCCATATGTCTCATCAACACATCAAGATGCAGGGGAGTCTGAAGGGGCTCTCCACACACTTCAAATAAAGACATTTCTTTTAATAGATTATTTCTGACAGATTTTCTGACAAATTTGCAGCAGCCTAGCCATGGGTAGTTAGCAAATCCCCTTCATGTTTTATTCCTCTCCTGTGGTAAAATGGGTAGTTATTCCCAATCACTCAACTAGAAGACCTGTCCTGGGCTGTAGGTTAGGCACCTCAGAGATACTTACTAGAGCCTGCATCTTTGCATTTAGATCACAAGTACGTTAGGGTGATCAGTATTGCACTGCGTCCCTTATAACAGTTTACCATAGTTAGAATAGCATGTTATGATAAAGCATATTAATAAACATGGCAAACCAGGGTAAGCTATTGCCATCAATCATTCATCTCCATGCAAACCTCTGCGGTGTGAGATGTGCTCCATATATTTAGGACAAAACTGAGAGTTAATAAAGAAAAGAACCCTTAATAAGATGTGGATTTGTTTTGAAATGATTGCAGAAGGTGCACTGTGTCCTGCATTTAGACCGATACATATAGTGGTCCAGATCTGTACAACAGTTTGAAACAAGCAGTGAACAATAGGGATGCTTCTGAAAACTGCAGCTGAGGTGTTGCAGTAGTGTAGGTGCAATCCTTAAGGGTAATAGTGCAAGCTCACCAGCTGTCTAAGGGCTCTGGAGCTGCAGGTCCAGTGTGGTTTCAGCACCATGGAGAGCTCCCATTCGCAGGGTTTAGCCAGCCATGCTGATGCTGTCACTCTTCTCTTTTCACTTGTAACTCCCCCTGTGCTCTCACTCCTGTCTGCATTACTTCTACTCTCATAGCCTGGTCTCTTCCCTCGCCTCTCTCCCTTCGACACGGCTCATCAGGTACTATATATAGGATCATAAGAAAGGTTACAAACGAGAGGAGGCCATTCAGCCCATCTTGCTGGTTTGGTTGTTAGTAGCTTATTGTAAAGTTTTTTCTTTACTTCCCTTGATTTAAATTCAACACTTTTCAATATATAGCCGAACATCTTGTGGGCCTCTTTTTATAGCTTCCCCACATTGTCTAGATGAAGACATTTCTGAGTCAACATAAACTCCTAGATCTTTTTCATCGATTCTTTCTTCAATTTCAGTATCTCCCATATGGTATTTATAATGCACATTTTTATTGCCTGCGTGCAGTACCTTTAACCTGCTTCTGTTTCCCCTCTTTGTTTGTACGGAGAGGGGGCGAGTTTGTATTTTTATCTTCTTCTCCTCGTGTCTTTGCCTTAACCCACTTTTCTCCAGACAGCAGCTTCAGGAACGAGTGTGCACTAATTTGATTTGATCCCTCTGCTGCTTGTTAACAGGGAGAGGAGTGACCTTGGCAATGTGTTTGTCAAACCTGCTGATCTTATTGTCTGTTTTTGACTGATGGGTTTCATCTGGGGCTCTGTGCAAGGTTCTAGCAGGGTTCTATTCTAGCAGGGTTCTATTCTAGCAGGGTTATATTCTACAGGGTTCTATTCTAGTTGGGTTCTATTCTAGTTGGGTTCTATTCTAGCTGGGTTCGATTCTAGCTGGGTTTTATTCTGGCAGGGTTCTATTGTAGCAGGGTTCTATTGTAGCAGGGTTGGCACACTGAGAGGGAGGAGAGGAGAGGAGAGTTATTCTGCTGACTTGCTTATTTTTTGTGAACTAAATAAATAATTTACAACCTCTTGCTGTAACAAGTTGTTTAGAAACAGCACTGGATAGGAGCTTTGATTAGATCCATGTCAATATGAGATTGCACAGATGACTGATTGCATTGTACTGCAAATGGGTTTCTGCTTCTGCAGAACTGGACAAAGTTCTTCTGGTATTGAAGATGTGTTCTATAAGGAGAAAATCCTGCAGCAACCGGTTAGCTGCAAATCTTTCTAAATAAATAATGATTAGCTCTCGCACTGTCCAGAGAGGACTGCAGATAGACTGGCTTTATCTACAAAGCTTTCATGCTTCATCTTCAGTGTGCTCCACTTCCAGGAATAGCATTTGCCTCTCGGTTGTTTTTTGTAAGCAGAAGCCTGCAGTCTGAAAGCTCACTTGTGTGACAATGACACAAGCTGTAAAGGTTAACATAATTCAATCTATTCAGCCCAGGAATGAAGAAGGGAAAGAGGGGGCTTGAATGAGGTCTTTAGAATCATAAATGGTCTCGATAAAGTTAGCTGAAGACACAACTTCAAATTGAGCACAGAGAGAACAAGAGGGCACACATGGAAGCTGAGTAAAAGTTTATAACAGAAGGGAAGAATCGCTTTTTTACACAGAGTTATAAATGCATGCAATAGTCTAGCAGGTGATGTAGTAGGATCTAAAACACAGAAAAAAAGACAAGATTCTGTGCTTTTAAATAGGATCCTTGCAGTAGAGGAGCAGGTTATGTTAACAAGGGATGAGCCTTGGTGGACGGAATAGCCTTTTCTCATTCCCAAACTGTTCTTATTTACACAACTTTGAAAACAACCCGATCACCACTGAAACTGGTCCCAATAAAAGTAGAATCTAACAAGAGCCTCACACCACCCCAGCAACAGCACAAAACACAATAAATAAGAAGTAAAAAAACATAAAGCATGAAACATAAACTCAGCCGGCGCGGCCGTCAGTCAGCAATGAGCCGACCCGACGGCTTAAAGCAGCCTCAGATATGAACCGTTCTAATTTGAATTTTTGTCGAAACTCATTTCAGTCATTAGCTGCTTCAGTAAAATGTCTTTGTGCTGTAGTGAAACACCTCACTTCAGAGTGGCACTTAGTTAAAGAATGGTATTTAGTATGATAACAACACCCAGTTATCTAGCAATCATGGAGCTCAAGTGTATTTGATTGCAGTCAAGTCTATGCTTGTGTTCCCTGTGGATATGAACATGCGGACATTTAGGGACAAATAAAGTGTTTAGAACAGCCTTCATCCCGTCACTGCATGCTGAAACCATGGAAACACATTCTCCAAGCTCTCCCTCTGAATAGGCAGGTCCTTAAAGGGCAACAGTCCCAGATCACATAAATAACATATACTCACTGCTCTGAGGAGAGCTCTGTGTTTTACTCTGTGCTGCTGTTCCAGTGTGCTCGGTGCTCTGAGGAGAGCTCTGTCTTTGACTGTATGCTGCTGTTCCAGTGTGCTCGGTGCTCTGAGGAGAGCTCTGTGTTTTACTCTGTGCTGCTGTTCCAGTGTGCTCGGTGCTCTGAGGAGAGCTCTGTGTTTTACTCTGTGCTGCTGTTCCAGTGTGCTCGGTGCTCTGAGGAGAGCTCTGTGTTTTACTCTGTGCTGCTGTTCCAGTGTGCTCGGTGCTCTGAGGAGAGCTCTGTGTTTTACTCTGTGCTGCTGTTCCAGTGTGCTCGGTGCTCTGAGGAGAGCTCTGTGTTTTACTCTGTGCTGCTGTTCCAGTGTGCTCTGTGCTCTGAGGAGAGCTCTGTGTTTTACTCTGTGCTGCTGTTCCAGTGTGCTCGGTGCTCTGAGGAGAGCTCTGTGTTTTACTCTATGCTGCTGTTCCAGTGTGCTCGGTGCTCTGAGGAGAGCTCTGTGTTTTACTCTGTGCTGCTGTTCCAGTGTGCTCTGTGCTCTGAGGAGAGCTCTGTGTTTTACTCTGTGCTGCTGTTCCAGTGTGCTCGGTGCTCTGAGGAGAGCTCTGTGTTTTACTCTGTGCTGCTGTTCCAGTGTGCTCGCTCTGAGGAGAGCTCTGTGTTTTACTCTGTGCTGCTGTTCCAGTGTGCTCGGGAGAGCTCTGTGTTTTACTCTGTGCTGCTGTTCCAGTGTGCTCGGTGCTCTGAGGAGCTCTGTGTTTTACTCTGTGCTGCTGTTCCAGTGTGCTCGGTGCTCTGAGGAGAGCTCTGTGTTTTACTCTGTGCTGCTGTTCCAGTGTGCTCGGTGCTCTGAGGAGAGCTCTGTGTTTTACTCTGTGCTGCTGTTCCAGTGTGCTCGGTGCTCTGAGGAGAGTTCTGTCTTTGACTCTATGCTGCTGTTCCAGTGTGCTCGGTGCTCTGAGGAGAGCTCTGTGTTTTACTCTGTGCTGCTGTTCCAGTGTGCTCTGTGCTCTGAGGAGAGCTCTGTGTTTTACTCTGTGCTGTGTTCCAGTGTGCTCGTGCTCTGAGGAGAGCTCTGTGTTTTAGTGCTGCTGTTCCAGTGTGCTCTGCTCTGAGGAGAGCTCTGTGTTTTACTCTGTGCTGCTGTTCCAGTGTGCTCGGTGCTCTGAGGAGAGCTCTGTGTTTTACTCTGTGCTGCTGTTCCAGTGTGCTCCTCTGTGTTTTACTCTGTGCTGCTGTTCCAGTGTGCTCGCTCTGAGGAGAGCTCTGTGTTTTACTCTGTGCTGCTGTTCCAGTGTGCTCGGTGCTCTGAGGAGAGCTCTGTGTTTTACTCTGTGCTGCTGTTCCAGTGTGCTCTGTGCTCTGAGGAGAGCTCTGTGTTTTACTCTGTGCTGCTGTTCCAGTGTGCTCTGTGCTCTGAGGAGAGCTCTGTGTTTTACTCTGTGCTGCTGTTCCAGTGTGCTCGGTGCTCTGAGGAGAGCTCTGTGTTTTACTCTGTGCTGCTGTTCCAGTGTGCTCGGTGCTCTGAGGAGAGCTCTGTGTTTTACTCTGTGCTGCTGTTCCAGTGTGCTCTGTGCTCTGAGGAGAGCTCTGTGTTTTTCTCTGTGCTGCTGTTCCAGTGTGCTCGGTGCTCTGAGGAGAGCTCTGTGTTTTACTCTGTGCTGCTGTTCCAGTGTGCTCAGTGCTCTGAGGAGAGCTCTGTGTTTTACTCTGTGCTGCTGTTCCAGTGTGCTCGGTGCTCTGAGGAGAGCTCTGTGTTTTTCTCTGTGCTGCTGTTCCAGTGTGCTCGGTGCTCTGAGGAGAGCTCTGTGTTTTACTCTGTGCTGCTGTTCCAGTGTGCTCGGTGCTCTGAGGAGAGCTCTGTGTTTTACTCTGTGCTGCTGTTCCAGTGTGCTCGGTGCTCTGAGGAGAGCTCTGTGTTTTACTCTGTGCTGCTGTTCCAGTGTGCTCGGTGCTTTGAGGAGAGCTCTGTGTTTTACTCTGTGCTGCTGTTCCAGTGTGCTCTGTGCTCTGAGGAGAGCTCTGTGTTTTACTCTGTGCTGCTGTTCCAGTGTGCTTGGTGCTCTGAGTTGAGCTCTGTGTTTTACTCTATGCTGCTGTTCCAGTGTGCTCAGTGCTCTGAGGAGAGCTCTGTGTTTGACTCTATGCTGCTGTTCCAGTGTGCTCGGTGCTCTGAGGAGAGCTCTGTGTTTTACTCTGTGCTGCTGTTCCAGTGTGCTCTGTGCTCTGAGGAGAGCTCTGTGTTTTACTCTGTGCTGCTGTTCCAGTGTGCTCGGTGCCCTGAGGAGAGCTCTGTGTTTTATGCAGTGCTAATTATCTCCCAGTAGGTCACAACAAACTTTCCACAAGCCTGCAGAGCTGCAGACCAAAAAGAAGTGAAGGTTCTTTAGGGAATTTGAAATGCCGTCATTAATTCCGCAGTCTGATTTAGGAATAACAAGCTTAATAACATGCCCACAAGCCATTTCACAGGGTTGCGCATAAATGCAAGATGATGACTTTGTGTGCGTTACTGAGAAAGAATATGTGTAACATCAGGAGGAGTCACATGCCTGGGGCAGTGGTTGAAAACCCTTACTTCATTGAGCTGTAATATTGAGGTATTATCTTTAGATAAAAAAGTCACCTATGAGTGATGTGCGCTTACAGTGAGAATCAAAATGAGTTCATTTAAAATGGCCGGTATCTAACCTGTAATAATTTCATGCAAGTCAGTTAAAAGGTGCCTCCTAATAGCAGTGGCTTGTTTCAGTTTTAATGTCCCCAGGGGCGTGAAGATGGCTCATTAAAAAGCCCATTGCGCTATCTGGTTCTGTAGTTCCATTCTGTTACATGCTAACCTACCTCAGCAACATTACCAGTGTGATCACAGCAGCCTGACTCGCACATGATTGCAGCAGAGCTGGGATTTGAACCCAGGTTCCTATGGGTCTCCGTTCCTGTTGGCCTCACTGCCTCTGGGGTTGGAGCTTTGATACAGGCAGAGGCAGCCCTGGGATGCGGACTGAACCACACACCCGCAACCCAAAGTGATTTAAAGTCATGTACTGGATGAGGATCCTAATTTTTTATTGCATCAAATAAAAAATAGCATCATGGGAGGAGATTGCAAACATGATGGGCACGGCGGGCCTCAGGAAATAACGTTTTCCAAGCTGACAGAGTGCAAGTGCAGTATGCATCAAAAGCATTCCTTTCACTGCGGGGCTGAGCGCTATGTGCATGGGGAGTGAGACACCCTCACAAGAGCAGAGCAGTTTAAAGTGCAGAGCATTAAAGGCACAGTACTTCAGATTGGTGTGCAGGCTGCCAGATAGACACTGCTTCATTCTCCCCACCAGGGGGCTACTCGCATCCCTTCTTGCTGATCCCATCTGCACCCTGGCTCGTTGCCATGGAGATGTAGAAGCTGCCTCTCCATCATGAGTAGGGGGTATATAGCTAGGTGTAGATAGCAATGATTAAGGGATTTAACAATTAGTATTCATTACTCTTGATTCAATTTTGAATTATTATTATTATTATTATTATTATTATTATTATTATTATTATTATTATTATTATTGTATTTGTAACTGTGAGGCAGGAGCGTGTGATTCAGACAGCTTATTTAAATAAAAAAAAACCTCACTACTGAAGTGCTTTCAGAACAATCTTATGATACCATTTGATGGTATTTTGTTTGCACTGAGCGCAACTGATTTTAATATCCAGTAATAAAGAAGAGCAAACAAACTTTGTAGGCTTTTGTTCATTCAGCCTTGCAGAGAGAGAGATAGAGAGAGGGAGAGAGAGAGAGAGAGAGAGAGGGAGGGAGGGAGAGAGAGAGAGAGAGAGAGAGAGAGAGAGAGAGAGAGAGAGAGAGAGAGAGAGAGAGAGAGAGAGAGAGAGATCAGAATCATGAAGCCGCGTGGCAGAGACAGACAAAGCATTGTGAGAGCTGATCCCTCCATCCCTTACTGTTAAAAAAGAAATCTGACAACCAGATGGTTTTAACAAGCTCTTCAGCGCTGGGATTTGCATGGGTTCAAAGATAGGGGTCAGATCTCTACTCTTGTAGTTCTGCTCGTGTTTGCTTTTCTTGTTTGTTGTTATGCTCTGCCTGTCTCAGAACTCATGTCTGTTAAAATTAAACACACAGTTTTTATTCCAGCTCCTTAACTTTCCCCACACAGCTGCGTAGATTCCTGCTTGCAGATCAAATGATTCTTAACAAGTGGTGAAAACAAACACCGTTAAACCTGGCACATGAAACCTCGCAAAAACAACGACTATGGAAATGAAAGACTTACACGTGGCCCGAAGCTCAGTGAAGCCAGGTGTGTGGATTTTAGAGATCTCTGGCTTCTGTTTGTGTTTGTATATAAAACAAGTTAGGTTTAGTCACAGGAGCTCAGAAATTCGCATCTCTGGCTGCATAACTCTGAGCCTGGTTTGCCTTTCATTTTGTTATAAAGCCTGTGACGAGCCTTAACCACTATACAAAAGAGCCAGGCTCGTCTACGTGCTTTGCTGGGTTGATGTGAAATGTGTATACAGCTTCATAGCAGTGGGGGCGCGAGGGGCAATTACAGACATTACTCCCTCTTGCTAGGAATTGATCTATGATCCTAATCATTAGCGAGCACACATTGGCATGAATTGCCATGTCAGACAGACTCTCCTCTAGTTTGTAAGGATTTCCTTATGCAAACAAAGGCTCAGAACTCCAACATAATACCGAAACCCAGAGTGCAACAATCACTTAGTTAATGCAGGTCTGTGACATCACAATAGAGGATTGTCATAGGCTTTATAACATTCCAGAGGGCAGCGTGTATCAATACTCCTCAGACATGGCATTGGAAGGTGCAATGGATTCCTGTTTGGGTTTCATACACCTGCTGTTATGAGATAAAGCAAAATGTGTTCAGCAGCCCTCATGGGTGCATTATGATTAATTCAGTTGGGTTTTCAGAACACTTTAGTGTGCTGTTTCATCTCCACCTGCTGCCCAACAGATAAAGCAGATGCATGCCGGCAGTCTCATTGTGTAACACCAGCTAAGTCAAGCAGTGACAGTTCACTGTGAGGACGTTTGACCCCACTTTGTAAAGATGAGCTTGTGTGAATGCAGGCGGGATTAACCCTGTAATGAGAAAAGCTACTTTATTTATGTAACTAGATTCCGTTTTCCTGTCTGGCGACGCATAATGTACTGCATACAAAACCGTGGCTTGTGAGGCAGGAGTTAAATAATAATAATACAGAGGGTGGCTAAGCATGGTATCAGATGCGATCCAAAAATAAGCTTCAAATGTTAGTCTTGGCAGAAGGAGGTATGAGATTGGTAGAAAGAATGAATGAATGAATGAATGAATGAATGAATGACTGATTTACTACAGAGATCAAGGGTCTAGCGTTCACAAGTGTGATATCTTATGAAGGATACGGGGGTTCAAAGCTGGAGAAGCCAAGCCACTGGAGTTCTCTGGTTTACAACACTTTAAAATCACTGAGTTTCAGTCACAGGGGGTTACAAGTTTTCAAGTTTTCTGCAATTGGAGAATTTAATTAGACACGGAGTATGATTCTTGATCTATCGCAGTCACAGAAAAAAAAAAAAAACTAGAATTGAAGTGAGACCGACTACAAGGTAAAGTTTAGACGCCATTCGACTCCCTGACCAATGCAGACGGTCGATGCTACATCTCAGGAGCTGGCAGGCAGTGCCCACAATTAAACTGGCATCACCTCCGTTCACACCTGTCCCAGCAGATGCCACTTTGATCTTGAACAGGAATCTCAGAGGAAGGGTGGGGATAACATGAGAAGTAAAAGGTCTATCAAGCACCTGCTTTTCCTGTAGGCTGGAGTTTGAAGTGCGTTGAGTAATTCCCGGATGTCCGTTTCCCCCGTCAGTATAACTGAAGCAATCAAGCAATACAATAACCAATATTTGAACAACAATACCAGTTATCTTTGGTTAAACTGATTTATATCACACGCTCCCCCGTCTTCAATCACCACGATGCCCTGTATAGTATATCACACCCTCTCCCTGTCTTCAATCACCACGATGCCCTGTACAGTATTTCACATCCTCCCCCTGTCTTCAATCACAACGATGCCCTGTATAGTATATCACACCCTCTCCCTGTCTTCAATCACCACGATGCCCTGTACAGTATATCACACCCTCCCCCTGTCTTCAATCACAATGATGCCCTGTATAGTATATCACACCCTCCCCTTGTCTTCAATCACAGTGATGCCCTGTATAGTATATCACACCCTCCCCCTGTCTTCAATCACCACGATGCCCTGTATAGTATATCACACCCTCCCCCTGTCTTCAATCACCACGATGCCCTGTATAGTATATCACACCCTCCCCCTGTCTTCAATCACAATGATGCCCTGTATAGTATATCACATCCTCCCCCTGTCTTCAATCACAATGATGCCCTGTATAGTATATCACACCCTCCCCCTGTCTTCAATCACAATGATGCCCTGTATAGTATATCACACCCTCCCCCTGTCTTCAATCACAATGATGCCCTGTATAGTATATCACACCCTCCCCCTGTCTTCAATCACAATGATGCCCTGTATAGTATATCACACCCTCCCCCTGTCTTCAATCACCACGATGCCCTGTATAGTATATCACACCCTCCCCCTGTCTTCAATCACCACGATGCCCTGTATAGTATATCACACCCTCCCCCTGTCTTCAATCACAATGATGCCCTGTATAGTATATCACATCCTCCCCCTGTCTTCAATCACAACGATGCCCTGTATAGTATATCACATCCTCCCCCTGTCTTCAATCACAATCGATGCCCTGTATAGTATATCACATCCTCCCCCTGTCTTCAATCACAACGATGCCCTGTATAGTATATCACACCCTCCCCCTGTCTTCAATCACAGTGATGCCCTGTATAGTATATCACACCCTCCCCCTGTCTTCAATCACCAGTGATGCCCTGTATAGTATATCACACCCTCCCCCTGTCTTCAATCACAACGATGCCCTGTATAGTATATCACATCCTCCCCCTGTCTTCAATCACAACGATGCCCTGTATAGTATATCACACCCTCCCCCTGTCTTCAATCACAGTGATGCCCTGTATAGTATATCACACCCTCCCCCTGTCTTCAATCACAATGATGCCCTGTATAGTATATCACACCCTCCCCCTGTCTTCAATCACAATGATGCCCTGTATAGTATATCACACCCTCCCCCTGTCTTCAATCACAGTGATGCCCTGTATAGTATATCACACCCTCCCCCTGTCTTCAATCACAACGATGCCCTGTATAGTATATCACACCCTCCCCCTGTCTTCAATCACAATGATGCCCTGTATAGTATATCACACCCTCCCCCTGTCTTCAATCACAATGATGCCCTGTATAGTATATCACACCCTCCCCACTGTCTTTTTTTCTGGAGCTCTGCATCCAATAAAATTATGAGTTACACAAACACTCGGTTATTTTTTATTCATCACCAATTTAAGAACTGTATCAGTGCAATTTTAGTCGTGTTTACGTTTATTTTTAAATGCTATCTGCTGACAGTTCTGGACAGTGTAATTTCACACTATATTCGGAATATCTTATTTTTTTCCTGGACCTGACGCATTTTGATCTCGTCAGATTAAAAAAAAAAACATTTATTTGAAATAAATATGTAGAACTTGTTTATGCTTCTGTAATGTATATATATATTCAATCTTAAAAGCAAAGTCAGCCTTTTATTCCAGACCCCGATATATAAACTTTACAGCCATGTTTACGGCAACAGTGATAGGATGCACTTTTGAAAAAACATGTTTAATATAAAATTTAAAAATTATGTTTAAAATCAGTGCTTTTAGAGAATTTTAAATAGCTTTCAAACCAGTGCTGTTTTTCTACTTTTCAAATAGGGAGCACATGCACAGACTTGAATGAAGTTACTGGGCATTTCATATGAGAATTTCATTTGTCAGATTACGTTCTAATACTTTAAATTCCATAAAAAAATGACAAAAAGCCCAGTTTTTATATAAGTAGATTTATTTTGGTAGCAAAAACATCAACATCAGCATGATTCGGCTTTGAATTCCAATATGTATCGCAATATGTTGAAATATTGTCTTCAGTATTGCAATATGTCGCAGTACAGATCCTCAGTCCTAATACCATGTAGTAAAGTCCATGCAGTTAGATTCTAGTACAGCAGTCTTAATAACGCAAGTGTGTTATTAGCAGAGCTTATTTAAATGGCCTCAAAGGGCTTCAATAAGACTTCACTCTGCATAGTACTGGACTTTTCAAAAACCAGCCTGGCAAAATGCAGATAGGATCGTTTTCACTTTCTATTCAGAGATAATGTAGGTACAGTATGTGACAAGACTGCTGTGCAAAATCATATTCACATGGAAAATCTGTGTGTGGCGTGGCTCTGAGGGCTGTCTTGGTTATTAGAAATTGATTAATTGTACCCACAAGAAAGAATAATGTGAAAAACGAGGTTTCTTTTATCAGCCTATTTCAGAAAGGTGAGCATACATACCCACGTCCTCTCTTTGTCTCTGTCTCTGTCTCTCTGTCTCTCCTCTCTCTGTCTGTCTCTCGCTCTCTCTCTCTGACTGTCTGTCTCTCTGTCTCTCCTCTCTGTCTGTCTCTCTCTCTCTCTCTCTCTCTCTCTCTCTCTCTCTCTCTCTCTCTGACTGTCTCTGTCTCTGTCTCTGTTTCTCCTCTCTCTCTGTCTCTCGCTCTGACTGTCTCTGTCTCTATCTCTGTTTCTCCTCTCTCTCTGTCTCTCGCTCTCTCTCTCTGACCCTGTCATTTCCCATTTCTCACTGTACATCTGAAAGCTATGTATTAGAGACGTGTTTATGTGTGTGGCTCTGTGATCCCCTGGGTCCAGCCCATTCAATGCCTTTTAAACACTTGAAACTTGCAGTGTGACAGCAAGAGATGATAGGAAGTAAGGATGGCTCGTCCGTCTCCAGCCTACATCAAACAGACCTGCAGCAAAGGGGTTTAAGGAGTGAGATTGAGAAAAGGGCAAGGATACAGAACTGTAGAGGGCTGATAATGAATTCACTGACGCAGTTTGACTTTGCAGTGCGAGATAAACTGAGAGGAGGGGGGGTCATCTTAAAAGCCCCCCTTGAGACACGAGGCACGCAAAGAGAAAACAGAAGAGGGTTTACAGCAGGTCCTGAACTCAAGGAAATCTCAGAGGAACAGAATCAGTAATTGAAAAGGAACAAAAAAGGCTAAGACACTTTCATCTAACTGATGAGCTTTTCCCTTTTACTGGACTGTGTAACGCAAAACTGTCTCATATGCTTGGCACCAGGACAAGCCCCCCCCCCCCCGCCATTGCATTAGCAGGGTAATGTGGAGTTTTCATACGGATTGGTGGCTCTGATTCCTTCCATGTGCTGATTTATCCAAGCGTATGAATGTGCTCGTCATGATCAGCCTCAGATAAAGAGGCATGCTGAGCAATCATTGCAAAAGGATTACCCTCGCTGTTGCAGAATGAGGGGCTAATGAAGGGGGAAGAGAGTTTAACAACTTAATGCAGAGTTCAATTAAAAGACAGCATTGGCGCTTTACATACTTTGGTCTGAAATGAGTTCGAACTGCCAGCGTTGCCAGGGGACCCTGCTGTAATTAGAGCTTTTTTTTTAAAATTCGTTATACTCTTCGCGTTCTGCTTATTTTTAATTATTATATATTTGAGCCAATGCAGAAACACACAGGGGATTTTTTATATCTGATTATACCCAAGTAAAATCCAAAGGCTTTAATAGAATTGGTTGACCTTCAGCAGCAGCAGTACTTTTTGATCTACAGTGGCAATGAAGAGGTTAAAGGTTGCCCAAGCTCCCCTGTCATGGTATTAGCCTGGTCAGTAAACATTCAAAGAGCTGTGGCATAAGAGGCAGAGAGCACTGGATCAGTGATAAAGGCTATAGCAGATTTCAAGGTGTGTGACAAAGCTGGGAATGGTAACAGGGCTTGTGTTCTGATGGAGACAAGGGGAGATTAAAAGGTTGCAAAACTAAGCGATTCAGGACATAAACGGTTAGCGTTTGATCAACTATTGCACACACATTCTTAATCAGGAATAATAATCGCGTAATAAGATTGAAAACATTTGCATAAAATTGATAGTTTATTGTAGACACTTGCAATCTGTAATGTCTGTAGGAAGCTGGGAGTGTGTGATTAAAATCAAGGCGAGAATTCATTGTGTAGAGAGTCGACGGATGGACTGACGGTCGTGATAAACACACATACCCACACTGTGCATGTACCTGCATGTAATTCGAATGCAGGGGGTTATCTTTTAATTTACTGGTTTCTGACTTGGTTTAGTTCACACAGTAATTATAATACTGCAGCCTAGCCACCAACAGCTTTATTTTTAGTTTGAGCAATATTTGATCAGTGAGGACTATGGAGTTGTAAACATCAGCCTGAATGCAGTGTACAGAGAGCGGCTGTTATCAATAGTTAAAAATGCTGCTCTTCCATCACACTGTTGTGCATGCCAGTGGCTGTTGCAGACGGATATATTTTCTGCATCCATCCCCCGGGCAGTTTTACTATAAAAAGTCGAACTGTGTTAAGATTAAGAAGGGAGGGGGTTCTTGTCTTGAAGCTGTTTGTTATTCAGCTTGTTCTTATAACTCTCACAAGCACTGCCACGAATATACTGTATTGTCACAACAGCATTAAGGGTGGTTCCAACATCTGTACACTAGCTGTTTTTTTTTCTCTGAAAAGTGACCATTCGTTTTGTGCTGACCTTTTACTTGCATTGGTTTCAATAAAACCTGACTGGGTGTAATAGTGCTCTTTCTGTGATGCTGGTGGATACTGGCAGATTTATTTTACATTACATTGCTATTGATGGCAACTGTGGAGACATACAGTACATTCTGTTAAAGGAAGGGGAGTGGGTCTGCAAACCAGCAACACAGCAGCCTTGACTGAGGCAGTGCCTCTAGTGCCTGGCGCTCCAGCCATCCGATCAGCGGGCTAAACAGCGCTGTCCTGCAAAGTTCAGCTGCTGCACTTGTGCCTGATTGTTTATTAATGGGAGCACTGACAAAACAAAACAAAAAAAAACACATCTTGAGTACTTTGAGTCTTAAGCCTTGAATAGGGTCAGGATTGGTATTTGACAACCTCATCTTTTACTCCCTTGGACCCACCCTGTAGTTGTGCCTATTGGGCAGGAAAGGCTCCCTCCATCCCTTTCCTAACAGAGAAGCCAGCAGAGAGGCCCTCTTGTGACCCAGTGCCACGAGCACTTTCAAACCCTAAAGCTGCGCCAGCCCAAAACAAGACAGGGAGATTAAACAGCCAGGTAGGCTGAGCAGTAAGCAACTGTTTGGTCAGTTTGATCCCATGGGTTTTAAGTGCTTCTTAAAAACACCTAGGAGGACAAATACAGTAGGAGAGCTGACAATAAAAGGAAAAAGTAAGTTTGAGCACTACTGGCACTAGCAGTACACAAATTGCTGAATTGTACTTCTTGACTTTACGCACAGACACACTTTTCTGTCTCTGTCTAGACTTAGTTCTCCGTCCCCCAATCATGTAGGGAAAATATTTTTTTTGATGAGTTAAATGTTCGTTGTATCTTTAAGCTGATTGAACTTCACTCCTTACATGCATCACCCATTTAACAAGCATGTCCTACCTTACTATAACAGCTTCCACGTGTGCCTGTAGTCCTGCACTGCCCACCCCTATCCCCTCTCTCCGAGCAAGCTTATCAAATATTGAATGGCCTGTCACAAGAATGATCATAAATGGTGCAATTCTCAGATTCCGTAACGCTTGAGCGATGAACCAGTTTATTGAGGACCCATTCAGGTAGAATCTTTATAACCTGTGCCCGTGAGTTAATGGTCAAGGAACCATTGTGTTCCCTGCCCTGTTTGTGGAAGTCCATTTGTTGCAATGGTTTAGCATTAGGATACCAGGTAAGGACCATGATGAAAACCTTAGCAGAGCCATTAGGGGACCACTGCATTACCAGATACGATATCAGGGTACTACAGTGGATGACTAGACAAAGTTTACTGTAGTGATCAATTTTACAGCTGTCGCCTTTGTGCTAGCATTGCCCTGTCATTACAAAACCAGCATTGCCATTAGAGATCATTTTGGATGAGAAATTAGACCTGTCTCCATCAGTTTGCTTTTACTCATTGGCTATTGCACAGATCTCCTGAAATAAATACAGGTGAAATTCATATATACCAAATAGTTCAGCACTTTTTAAAAGTGAACTTAGCATGAATGCAGTAGAATAACTAAAATGTGCAATATAGAAGAATAAAGGAAAATAAATGGGTAAATAGACTCAATGCAATGATGCCTGAAGGGTTAAATAGAAAAGAATAGTAGACCATTACATCATATATATATATATAGCAATAATGCTGGTAATTACTCCCCAAGATTATCCCAGAAACTCATCATTATTGTTTTAGTGCAATCTGTAATTTGACATCGTGCTGTGATTGGATGAAATGGTGTTGAAAGAAGTAGAGTGTTTCCAATAGGCAGATTGAGGGAGGGAGGCTGACTCTATCAGCTTTATTGAGCACCAGTGATCCAGACTCTGCTTTCTTCCTGAAGAATTGTAGTCTCCCAACAAAAGTCTTTTGCAGTGCTAATAAAAAAAAAAAGAAATATAAATGCAGCTGTCCCTGGCTTCACTACAGCTCTTATCTTTTATTGACCCACATACAGTGTCTCAGAGCATGATTCCACTGACTTTCAATCTCTTAAATTACTCAGAGCATGATTCCACTGACTTTCAATCTCGTAAATTACTTTTTTTTTTTTTGCAGCTTATTTGCTGCAGTAAATTTATTTTCAATTACATGAACAGTTTTTTTTTTTGAAATTTTGGATAGGGAGTTTAATAAGACTTACAGGGAATTTAATAAAACAAAGGCTGCATTTCAGATGCAATTACTGTAAATCTAATATATTGTCTTAAACACGATTCATGCATGCGAAACTGAAAGGTGTATTGCAAAAAATAAATTGCAGGGGCAAATATAATTGGACCACTGTGGTACTGCATCCTTTCATTTTCTATATAGCTCTGATTAAAATAAACCGTCCCTCTAGACTTGCAGCCCCTATCTGTTTCTATAATGTTTGGGTTATCTAATTGCCTTCCAGCTGGCATGGTGAAAGCATAGCATGAAAGAAAACGTAAAGGGGAGTCTTATTATCAGATTTCGTTAGTGATGAAGCACAAGCTGCAGGGACCGGGGGAGCAATCATTCACGGCGTTTCTCAGGTTGACTCTGCTCCTGCAGTGTGACTCATTCTTGCTGTCAGCGACCACAGAGCTTCACAGCGTTCCTCAGCCCACCACTTCGTTTCTCTCAACACAGGATGCTCACAAAAGAAATTAAAAAAGAAAAAGTGCAGCAAAATTGACTTCAGGAAAGATTTATATATATATATGTACGCCATATTTCTCTTATGAGGAACTGTGACTTTGAACATGCCGTTCATAATGAAGAAAGCCCTACAAGAGAATCACAAAGCAAGCTGTACTGTACGTGTGTACACTACTGATGTATTTTGCGTGTCACGTTGTATTTCCCTTCCTTATTTTAAAGACCTGCACCTCTGGTTTAAAGATAAAGGGCAGGCAAACCAGTGGGTCTGTCTTTAGCTTCAGCCTTGCTTGGTAGAGGAGTGGTTCTTGTTGAGAAGGAGAGCAGTTTCCTCTTCTGGGAAGATCTGAGCCACATGTCAGGCACCGGCAGTCTTGCCAAGCGTCAGCTGCCGGGCAGCCTTTAGGGGCACTAGCTCGCCTCCTCCACTGTTCAGCCAAGGTAGAAAACAGCTTGTGAGCAGAACCAGGTCTGCTAAAGAAAGGTAAAGGAAAAAAGAAAAAAAAAAACTAAACTTAAAAATATGGAGTAAATCACAGCATCCCACAACGTTGCAGCCATGCATTTCCAGTGAGTCTTTAGCACAGGGCTGGCTGCAAGATTAGGGGATGCTTATCGCTGGCTCAGTAGTGTTAGGGTGAGCAGCCAAGGCCTGGTGGAGAAGCTGAACGTTTATTTCAGATTCTCTCTGTGTGTCAAGGAGGTACTGTTATTAAATCACAGTATCACAAGCAGGGTTTGATTTCAAGGGGGTTTTGTGCAAGGCTTCGTTGTTCTAACATCTTGAATGTGATGCTCACGTGTGTAGAGTATTGCCACTGTTATGTGTGCTGTTTCAAGGATAGGCTTTTCTGATACCTTCCCAGTCAGCCATTCCAGGCAACACAGATACTTCAGCTACATGATGTCAGTATACTTAAGACTTAATTATCTAGAGTCTCCTCCAGCCACGCTCATTGCTGCAGTATAAGTTAATTAAACTTGAATCACAATTCAATTAAAAGTATAGGGACTCTATTAGGCTAAACTGTGCCTTCTTTGGGAAGTTTTATCCCTTGTCTCATGCATGTTTTATCAACATCATCCTGGGCTATAACTCAAGAAGGGAGTGAAGACAGACACGTTATACATTAGCATCAGGGCAGAACTGCAAGGAAGACTTTTAAGACACAAAGCCACGCCTCATTTAAAAAAACCCAAAATAAAATCATGTTCTCAACATATCACGAGGCTAGTACAGATTTCAGATGATACAGAAAACCCAGATGAACACCAGTACTGGTTGAATTATGGAATGAAACTCTGGATGTGTGTGGCGTGGTGCTGCTGAAGTGCTTCTTGCTGATTCAGTTCCTGCGCTAACGTGTTGTCGATTGCATCCAGCTCGGCTCCTCTGGGTTCGTTTAAAACTCCTCGATACTGAGTCACACCTCCTAGTTCCCGCAGTGCAGATTATTTATTATTAAAATGGAGGCTACTTAAATTGACAGACAACAGCCACTGGGAGAATTGTCCACATGTAATCAAAGTTAGCATCCGTGTGACGTAACCAGGGGGAAGGTAAAGAGAAAGAAATATCCTTGTTTGCAGAGCAGGGAATCACTGAGCTCACCAGCCTGTGTGGAGAGGACAGCTCAATCAATGCTCTCAATAACCACCCCAATACTTTAATGAAAGCAGTAATGAGTCACGAGGGAAAGCTCTTAATAAATGAAGGCTCTGAGCTGCAATATTACTTTCAAGAAGTATATTAGTTTGTCAAGCTTGGGCTGTTTAAGTAGGGCTGTACGTCCTGTGAGATGCTGAGAGTACAGGATCCTTATTGCAATAATAATTGTGTGTACTGAAACGAATGCACTCAAATGATGCAGCGCATATTATTATTATTGTTGTTGTTGTTGTTGTTGTTGTTGTTGTTGTTTTTGTTGTTATTTCATACTGCTTCCTCCGTACCCTTGGGGTTGATGTGTATGCTGTGTTCTGGTCCATGGCAGATGGTAAAGGTGTTGATATTTAATTTCGGCAGCTGGAGAGGGGTCGGCTAACACCCACTTCATACCTGCTTGCTCAGTTTCCTACAGCTTGGTACTACGACTGTGGAAATATATGCACACCTGCAACATCACCAGGGTTTGATAGATAAACCCTGCAAACCCACTGATTGATGCACCCTGCAAACTACTGTTTGATGCCAAGCTGCTGCAACTTGACTAATTCCACTGTGAATTCTCTCTGTTACACCGCTGGATGTGAAGCTCTGGCTGAGGAGCTTTGCATAATTTAAGATTTCTTTAGGATTTTTGCTCTGACACACTTGGATTATTTTAGATTGGATGTGAAATGGTATAAAGGCTGTACAGCTAACCCAGCGACAGCGTTTCATTGGACTGCAGCTATTATACTCCAGCATCAGCAGAAGAGCCCTTTCTTGTTATCAGTAAATCACCCCTTGAAGTTTTTAAATAATTAGTAACCCTATATATATATATATATATATATATATATATATATATATATATATATATATATATATATATATATATATGAAAATACATGAACAAAAACTAATCATGCTTGTTCTCAAACCCAGCAGCGGTCCTGTGAGACACAAATGCCTTTAGCTGTGTGTTGTGCAGTGCATTGCACACAAACTCTCCTTCAGAAGGTCTTTGCAGCTCCTGCCTCATTTCACATGGTTCCAGATGGAATGTTTGGGTCAGCTGTTCATTTAATGGCTGCACTGTACCAATGTTTGCATTCCAACAGTCAATGAATGATTAGCTGGCTCGTTTGCTGTTTTTTTTTTTTTTTTGCTGTTTTTTTTTATTTAGTAGTTGCCAATTGTTTAGTTTTTAGGCTTAGCTCACTGCCACCACCCCCGTGCTCGGGAGGGCGAAGACGCGCACACTGTCCTCCGAAGCGTGTGTCGTCACCTTGCTGGCCTAAGCCTCCCTTGGAAGTATGAATTAAATATAACACGTTACCCTGGGATTGCTTGTGTCATCGTTTAAATGAGTCCAGTCTTCACTGGGTTGTTTAACATTCTGAGATAATATAAAACAGCGCTCACAAAAAAAAGTATTAAATAACTACATTAAAATGAGCAAAACTGACCTAGTCATTACTATGGGCTGAATTATGTAAGCATCGCGAAGCCAGCAAATGCATTGCACAGCTGTTAACCAAACATCTTATATTCCAATACCAATACTAATATCAGAACTTCTAACTATGTCTGTCTGTCTGTCTGTCTGTCTTTTAGTCTGTGTATTCTTTCTCAGCTCTGAGACAGATAAAGACCGCGCCAGTTGTGTGACCCATGCGTGGCACATTTTGCAGTCATTTTTGCTTTCTGCTTGCTTGCATATCCCATAACAAGCTAAAGTGCGTTGTGACCCAGCTCGCCGGGTTCGTTTGCTGAACTCCCCTTCGTTTCTCTCCCTGTTTTCCAGGATCAGATGTCCACGTTCTTCCAGTTCGGGGCTTCTATTCAGCAGGAAGCCCTCCTGATGCTAAACATCATGAAGGAATACGACTGGCACGTGTTCTCTGTAGTGACCAGCAAGTTCCCGGGGTATCAGGATTTCCTCAACATCATAAAGACCACGGTGGACAACAGCTTCGTAGGGTGGGATTTACAGAACATGATCACTCTGGATGCCGTGGCCGGGGATATGAAGACCCAGATCCAGCTGAAGAAGATCCATTCCAACGTGGTCCTGCTGTACTGCTCGAAGGACGAAGCGAGCTACATCCTGGAGGAGGCTCGCTCGTTGGGCTTGACAGGATACGGCTTCGTCTGGATTGTCCCCAGCTTGAGCACGGGCAACACTGAGATCACTCCTGACGAGTTCCCGTCCGGGATGATTTCGGTTTCGTACGACGACTGGGACTACCCCCTGGAAACCAGGGTGCGGGACGGCCTGGGGATTATAACCAGCGCTGCCGCTGCCATGCTGGATCAATACAGCTTCATTCCGGAGGCGAAGACCAGCTGCTACGGACAACTAGAGCAAAACGAACTGCCTTCCAATGCCTTGCACAAGTAAGCTGCTTTTTAATTTTGTTTACTGTTGTTATTTGGTTTTCAAGAGGGAGCTGTCTTTGTGAATTAAATGCAACACGTCACATCATGTTAAGTTACTCTTCATTAGTAGTACCTGTGTCACACAGGTGACTTTTCTAACCAGGACCAGAATTGGACACAGAGATAATTGATTAAAAAAAAAAGGATAGGGTACAGTCACCTAAAAGCATACATGAAAGAAATGCCTTGCAGCTGGTTTCACAGAACCGACTGAACTAAACTAAAAGTTAATAGAATCTTGAAAGCGAGGCATTCTTAACACACAATCTCAATGAAACCTTTCAAATATGAATTGTTTCATAATTACTTCAGCATAAAGGCGTCCTTGAGAAACGTACAGACAACTTAACCACACAGGGATCTATTACGACAATTGATTTTAAACGTAAACGGCACGCAAAACAGTAATTGGGTGTTTTCAAACCAAATCTAGTTGTCCTCTTTCATGGTCTTTTGAAACACAGCAGTACTCTTCATCAATGCTCCCACTGATGATTTCAGCCTATGACTATATATAATACCTTTTTAAAAAGACCAGCAGCAAGATTTTGTAGAGGTCACATATGTTTTTCCCCAAAGTAGTTGTGCAATGTAACTGAAGAAGAGAAAAAAATAAAAATAAACAGGCTTTGGCATTATAAGTGCTGAAAGTGCAAAAAAAACTTTTTTTTTAAGATAAAAATACCAAATTAATATCGATGCTTCTACGTATAAACACTTTTCTCTAGATGTGATCCAGACACAAAGAGTCAAGGTGTACTGCATTTGATAGTGTCACCTGCGTTAGTGGGCTGCTTCATTAGCCTGGCTGCTGTTAATTAAAGCTGTGGTCTGCAGTCTTATTGAAAGAGCTGACATGGACTAAAACACAAAGGTGCCGAAGGTGCGGACAGCCTATACAGAATACACTAGCGAATTGTCAATCACATCAACACCAACGGTTACAATGGAGTGTACAAACAGCAGCAGCGCAGTAAAGGCAAAGCCGCTGATCGGGCTTCGATCAGCTCAGGCAGCAATGGACCCCGTGAGGTTTGCTCGCTGTATACAGTCCGCAGGTCCTGTGATGCCGTGCTGTTATTATCTAAGCGCTGCTTCATTCCCATTCCTGGTTTATACACAATGTGCCCCAAGCACCTCTCTGTGCTTCTGGGCTGAACTGATTAGCAGCGGAGGACTTGTGTAATGGTAAGACTTACCAGACTGTAGAGAAAGCAAAGGAAAAGATCTGAAATAACACACCAGGACTGCAGACATTGTGGACTTCAAGCAGGGCTGGGAGAACATCATCTAGATATTTATGAATACATGATTACTGAGAGCGTCGCTGCAAAACACGGCATACTCAAATAGATGTATGTGCTTATTATTTAACCCTAGTGACAGTATAGTATAGTAAACATTACTTATGGCCCCTCTGTGCTACGTAAGCACTGTAGAAATCCGTAGAGGTACAGAACGTGCACAATAATAACCATAAAAAGCAGCAGTTGATTGTCTATGCAATTACAATAGAACGACTGGCATTTACAAAGTGAAGGCAGAAGGCAGCTCTACTGCCGCAGGGTCATTCTGTTATGTCCCTTGTGCAATCTGGAACATTCTTCTCTTTGCAGCTTTGAGGCTATATATATATATATATATATATATATATATATATATATATATATATATATATATATATATATATATATATATATATATATATATATATATGTCGTTTTGTAATAATAATAATAATCAATCCCCTTACAGATTACTAATAATGTAGACTTCTCATCCCCACAGTATACTGTTCTCACATACGCATTCATTTACATTTCAACACTAGTTGTAGATGATTGATTAAGTCCACCTTACTGAATAGTTGCATTGTAGTGTGAACGTGGTAAAGATGTACAGTATTCCCTGGAATCATTACTGTCTCTAACATTAATTACAATGTCACATCTCTGGAAGTTAAATAGCTGGTAACAATTCCCGAAAACAAACCAAAGGTTTACATGGTAAATTCTGTTCCACTGTTTGGTTCAAGAGGGTTAATCACAGGGCTGCTGAAAAATGCATTTAGTGAACTGAGTTACTAATCATGCTTTTGAGAAGATGCCTTGCACACCTGGGGAGATAAAAGTAATAATAATAATAATAATAATAATAATAATAATAATAATAATAATAATAATAATAATAATCCTTCCCATATGCTTTCTGCATGTATAACATTGCATTGAGTTTTTTTTTTTCATTTCCATGTAACTTGGAGCATGTGTAGTGCATTGTATTTTCATTCATCAATCACAAGGCTTTTATGTTTGCCTTTCTTTGTAGCGAGTCTGTCTGTTTTCTTCAGATCTGTGGGTGTTCTTTTATTCACAAAGCACCGATCCCACCAGCTATCGAGTGACACACAAGCAGTGTGAACAGAAGCAACGCAAGTGGCGTGAAAGCATCTATGGTTATGGAAACAAAAGACAAGAGCAACCTCCAGGACATAGAAATGATCTTTAGTGAAGCTCACACCTTGCAGGGACTGAGAAAAGGCACTTTGCTCTAGCGTTTACTGTGTGCCTCCCAGCTGTGTAGCTCAGGATCATATGAAATACTAAATGCTATTCTGTCTTTGCCGGACAGTACCTAGTTTAATGAGGAATACAGTCATTTATAAAAAGCATGCAGCACATCCAAAAGATTTACTGTTTAGCAGTTTGTTAACCCCCTTTAAAAGGTTACCATATAAATTGTGGCCAGTCAAAGCATGGTAAAAAGCATGCTAAATGATGATAAGCCATGGGACATGCTCTGTATAAGTCAGGGGGAAAGCATTGCAAAGCTTGCTAAGTTACTGTGCAGGTTCAGCGTGGCACACTTTGATATGGATGTGTTTTCTTAGAATTCAGAATCAAGAATTTGCATGCATTTGAGAAGAAGCAGGCACATATCCAGCAAAAATAACAGTGCGCTGCTAAAAGGCAGTTTGATAAGAGAGTTCAACAATCTAAAATGAATAATGCAAGCAGACTTAATGCAGTTCTAACAAAAAAAATGGCTCTTTGATCTAATATATATATATTTATATAATTGCTTATCTTTGCTGAGGAAAAACTGGTGGTATTTTATCAATACAATGACAGCAGAAATTGTGAACAAATTGGGGAATTTGAAGGAAAGAAGCTACCAATGGCTGTCCTCTTTTGAGTTATGTCATAATGACATCCCTGCCCAGCTCAAATCAATGCAGAAATGTAAATCCCATTGAAGCAATGAAGAGTAATTACTGTTTAAATCAGCCAGATCGAGACCATAGTGCCCTGGGTGTATGAGGCATCGATCTGCATCTATAACATCAGTAGCAGTACATTTAAACAATGACCTTTGTTTATGAGCCTGTGCTGCTGAAACAGGCTTGCTTGTTTTTTTACTGGTGCATCACTTCATAGCTGTGTGATATCTGTTGTCAAATCACTGGCCTCACATACAAGCCACAGCATTTTGCTCCAAACATGTGGAACCTGGGTATGGGTGAGTGAACATCCTTTTGTTAAACAGCAATTACTCAAGATAAACCAGTGTTGAAAGCAACTGTGTCTGATAACTGAGACTGGGGGGGGGGGGGGGGGGGGTTGCAGAAAGCATGTTAATGAGCGTGGATTCTTCTCCAGGGGAGATGAGACACAGAGGGGGCAGAAAGCATGTTAGTGGATGGGGGAGATGCCAGGGACTGACAGCTCTGATCTTCCTATTTCAGCATTCATGGTTACGCTTGAGCTAACCCTGTGTAACCATTCCCTCTCTGCATCTCCTGCTCTCCATTTGACTGCCTCTAGAAGTCACTTAGCCCGATGTTGTATGCAGCATGTGTTACAATTTCCAGGTATTTCTTACCTGCTCAGTAGCATGTTGTATGCATGCTCTCTACGTCATGCATCACGCTGATCAACTGTTCCTCAGAATAAAGAAAACCCAGGATCTGATTTTGAACATGCAGCTGTAATTCCTACCCCATCTGAGCCTGTAAGTCCAGTTTTCAGGAGTCCTTTCAATGGCTGATAAGTTCAGCAGTAAAATAATGACCGAAGCAGAGACAGCGACAGTAAGAAATGTAATGTAATGTTCTGTAGATGAATCCCTTTTAGAGGGTTTTCTTCTCCGCTTGAAAGTGATGCATTTTAGCAGAGAGGGGGGGCCAAGCTGAGTGGAGTTGTATTTCTAACTACTAAAAAAAAGAAAAAAAACCCTAAGACTCTAACTATAGTTAGAGCAATGTTTCAACTGTACATGTTTGTCAATCTCTTATGAAAGCTATATTTTATAGTAGCTCTCAAAAAGTCTCCCAGCTGCCTGTCATCTCCATTCCAATCGCTGTGTCTCCCGTGAGGCAGGTGATTATGTGATCCTCACGTGATTCCAGAAACCAGGAAGTCATGGGACCAGCTGAAAAGTTCCCCTTCTGTTCACTTTTAATAATTTACTGTTGAAGGTCGATCCTTTCATATTCTAGAATTTGCTAGGGCAGTGTTGCACTCAAGGTAAGACTTGATACATTTCCTGTATTAGTGTTTAGTTTCTAGTCCAAATAATTGTGTCTCTCATGCAATGCCTCAGGCTTTCTATCAGAGAAATGCAGACTCAGGCATCCTCTGTGAGTAAGAAGGTTCCCTGCACATACTTCATCTGTGTTAATCTGATGACTGAATTAGGTAGCTCATTAGTTGCTGTGTGGCTCATTAATTCTTTCACTGAATATTTGTCTTTCAGATTTATGATGAATGTGACCTGGAATGGCAGAGACTTGTCCTTCACAGATGATGGCTATCAAGCAAACCCCAAGCTAGTTGTCATAGTTTTGAACAAGGACAGGGTTTGGGAGAAGGTAAGGTCCATTCCATTGGAACAAATCCAAACTTCAGGTCGTGCACATGTTATATTGCAGCTGCAGTAAAGTAACGCACACTGTAGAATGCTTTCATATGTACTGTATAACTCACTAGTGACTAACCCAGGCTCAGCTGTGAGAGGAGGAGTACCCTCATTAGATCAGGTGGGTATCAACGAAACTGTGTGTCAGCACCACAAACAATAGGTAAATACATTATGTACTGATTGACTTCCAAAGGTTACAATTTGGCTTGTGTCAGTACACGCTGATAATGACAATGGAAGCAGGAAAACAATGGTAAATGAACACAGAGCCAAGCAGTTCTGGTCCCCATTAAGTCAGCATCACAATGGAATATAAACTGAAAACAGGAAGCAAGCTTTTGGAGCAAAAAAAAATGTGATGAATTCAAACGGTTTTACTCGCATTCCCGAAGGATGGATACGTTCACAGTGTCTTGCTGGAGACCGATGCGCAGTCCCTCGATACCGTGCTCCTAATGAGAGTAACAAACTCTGCAGCCAACACTGTCACCCCTCCAGATAAACAGGCATCAAAGCTATTTTAGGAAAGGTTTCTCTTTCACCACATACAATGACAGGATTGTAAAAGGGCTTAAGCGTTACAGAATAACCCTCACTATTGATAGATTATATTCTGTTCCTAACCCCCTCCCCACCTAAATGAGAAATAACCCAAATAGCTCTTATATTAGCAGCCACCACTGAGTGGCACGAAAGATGCTGATAAACTTTCCCCCTGTTTATTTTCATCAGGGAGTAAGTGTTGCAATGCAAACATGCATCACGCTGGAATGGCTGTGGCTTGTTAGTTCATAACAAGCATGTCAGTGACCATCACCCCCTGCAACGGCTTTAAATCCAGCGTCGCGACAGAGCATAGTAAAAACACAAGCTTGGCATACTGAATACCCTTCAGATTGAGATCCTCCCAATAGCTTATACTACTGTATAGATCATTGTTCCAAACCAAAGTTTCATTCACGTGTAATACAATTCCATTCAGCACATTTCTACAGAAGGATTTCTTCAGCAAGTTTCCTTGCCAGCAGCCTGACTGCAGTGTGCATTAGCGCTCGTGTTTGATGCTAAACAAGGCCTGGGCCTCTTAAAGTTCCCTCTTTATTATCTCAGCCTGTTTACTCTCCTCACAGACTCTGCTTCCACATGGTGTGTCATCCCTGTTGAGGCTGTTGCCAAATCAGAGTGGTATTAGTTTTGCTCGCAGTGCTAACAATGGCACGGGCTACAGCGTTTCAAGCAGTGGGATGCAATTAGTGAAAGTATTATTGCTGCTGGGAAGGCTGATCAGTGAATCATGTGCCGGGCTCAGTTTCAGAACTGGGTCGCTGTAACTTTGTAACTCCGGATCCCGCAGTCTGCGCCGATGCTGTCACGCTCCTCTAGTTGCCCCCGTGGGTACAACGCTCTTTTCCTCTTTGCCTTTTCCTGTCGTCAGGGAGCTGACTGCTGAAAAGATCAAGTTGTTGTGATGCCAAATTGAATCCATGAAAAAGTAATTATGTTCATTCATTCTGTGTCAGCATGCTGCCCATTAATGTTGAGTAAATAAAAAAAACAACATTTGGGAGCTGTGCAAGCCTTTTTGTGTTCACATTGCATTTATTATTTTTTTTGTGGAGATACTAGTGGTTAAGAACTTTGAACTGTATAGAGTAGGATTTACAGCATGGAAGCATGAAAAAGTTATGAATTATTTCTCTATGAATTCTAGAAATGTGTGGCATAGATACAGTTTATCTATATGTCTTTGGAAAGATTATCAGTGCTCAAGCTAATAAGCTGACATCATCAGGCAACAGTGGGGGGGGGGTCAGTCCAATGATGATATCTGGTGATTGCATATGCCCCCTGTGCATAATTACAATGCACTTAATGTGTAAATCTTCTTGCACAATATATGTATGTGCACAGTGGTATCAAATAAAATACAGTATAATCAAGTAAATACAGTATAATTGTAAATCTCGAAAAACTACTCACTTCTAAATCTTTTGCAGTCATTTTTGTATTACTTTAGTATAAATACATGTTAATTTGGATTCATATGTTGTTTTTTTCTGACTTTATGTGAACGAAAAGACACACATTTGCCCGTTTTCCCATTGGAAATAGTGATATTTTGAAATATCACTGTCCTGGTCACAAAAGCAAAGTTTGTGGGGAATAATAGCCTGTGGCAGAGCAGGGCTCTGCCCTTGCAAACACTGGCAGGGATGGAGTTAAATTTGTGACCGCCCTACCTCTCAATTTAAGGGAGGGACGGGTCAACTAACGGGGTCCGATAGTTAGCCACCTGGCATAAAAGGAGGCCTCAGCCTCCCAGTAGGGAGGAGGGAGCTGAGGAAGCAGGTTGGTGGTTTTTGGTGTGTTCTTTGTTTTTACCCTTGTGCCCTTTTATTTTTGTGTATTTATAAAAAAAAAAATATTTTATTATAAATACACAAAAATAAAAGGGCACAAGGGCCAAAACAAAGCGATTTAAACACAAAAAGAAAGACAAAAAGCAAAACTAACAAAAATAACAATTTCCAGGCTGGGCAATGCCGTCACTGGATTTATCAAAATTCAAAAATCACACACCAAAAACCACCAACCTGCTTCCTCAGCTCCCTCCTCCCTACTGGGAGGCTGAGGCCTCCTTTTATGCCAGGTGGCTAAATGATAGCCTGGGGCAATCAACCTGGGCAGGGAGGAGAATTTAACTCCATCCCTGCCAGTGTTTCCAAGGGCAGAGCCCTGCTCTGCCACATAGCCATTTTCTATACTTTTGAGGCATAAGCAATTAGGAAATAACACTTACTACCCAGGAACAAAAATTGTGTTACATAGTGTAATCAGTGAAATAAACAGTGTGTATAGGAAGGGATGCGTAATTGGATCGACACTTAAAACATAAGAAATTCAAGAACAAAGGGGCTCCCAAGTGGCGCAGAGTGCAGGATGCGCCCTATCGCCTGGAGGTCACCGGTTCAAGTCCAGGCTATTCCACTACCGACCGTGGACAGGAGCTCCCAGGAGGTGGCGCACAATTGGCCGAGCGCACTGTGCACCAGCGACCCCTGTAAACTGTCGGGGCGCCTGCGGGCTTGCCTGTAAGCTGCCAAGAGCTGCGTTGTCCTCCAGCGCTGTAGTTCTGGGTTGGTTGCGTGGCGGGCCCAAAGAGTGGCACATGCTTCGGAGGACAGTGTGTGTTCATCTTCGCCGCTCCCGAGCCAGCGCAGGCGTGGTAGCACTGAGCTGAGCCTAAAATACAGTTGGATATTTCAAATTGGGAGACAAATGGGGGAAAATCAATTTACTAAATTTAGGCAGCGTGGTCTGTAAGCTCTCAGAAGAGGAAAAACAAAAAAAACCGTAACAGGTTAGTAGGGGAAATGAAACCTCTGGGAATCCATGGCTAGACTGCCCTTCCTCCAGACAACTAGCTAAAGGTCTTATTATGGTCACAGATCAGGTTATACAATATTGTTCATGATAGCATCCAGTCTTTTCTTGCAGGATCTGATAGTCTCTGCTTCAACAACTCTTTCTGTTGCAATGGTTCACCACCCTTTCCATAAAAAAGCTCCCTCTCCCCTCAGTTCAGAATATGCCCTTCTTTAGCTTCCATCCACGGCCCCTGGTTCTGTTCTCGGTGACCAGCGAAAAATTATTTTCAGCAGTTACTTTGTTAAACCCCTTGACAATTTGAAATTGCTCTATTTAGTCACCTCTGGCTGTCCTTCTTTCTAGGCATATATGCATGACTTTGCATTTATTCACATTAAATGTAATCTGCTGTGTGTCAGCCCAAGCTTGAATCTTGTCTAACTCTCTTTGTATTATTAAAGTTGCTGATTGGGAGTTGGCTACCCCTCACAGTTTTGTGTTGTCTGCAGATTTGCATAGTTTGCTGTTTATGCCTTGGTCCAAGTCATTTATATAGATTATGAATAGCAATGGTCCCAGTACTGTTCCCTATGGTAACCCACATGTTACTTTACTCCAGTTTGATGCCTGGCCTCTAATTATTACTCTCTGCTTTCTATCCTGTAACCAGTTATGAATCCAGACTGCTGCTTTACCATTATACTCACTATCCTAGTCTACTCTAGTAGTCACCTCCTGAAAGAAATCTAATAAATTAGTTAAACAAGAGGTACCCTTCCTAAAGCCAACAACAACCAATCAAACATTTTTGTATGTTAATTAGGTCATAAGAACATAAGAACAGTTTACAAACGAGAGGAGGCCATTCGGCCCATCTTGCTCGTTTGGTTGTTAGCAGCTTATTGATCCCAGAATCTCATCAAGCAGCTTCTTGAAGAATCCCAGGGTGTCAGCTTCAGCTTCAACATCATCATTCTAATAAACAGAGGATTCAGGAGCGATACATATTAACACCGTTCTTAAACTATCAGATAATTTAAATCTAAATCCCAAGACTATCCTATCATCAAACAAAAATTAAAAAGAGGCCTGGTTTGACTCACTATTAACATGTGTGCGGGGTCTTGTGAGAAGCCAGATCGATAAGGTGGTGTTGCAATGGATGGGAGACATGGAGTCGTGGTTTGTGACAAACTTGTTAGAATAATGGAATGGATGAGTATTCAGAAAGGGAGGAGGGTGCATGGGCAATGCATATTTATTTAATTGACATTACTGAAGGTCATGAAATCTGCCGCTGTCTACACAGCAAAAAAAAAGCAAGCCATCGTTCTTGAGAAGTAACAGGAAAAGGCTGGATGGAATTCTATTCTGGAAGACTAATGAAAATAATTTGTGTCGGGACTCAAAGATTCTGCATGTCATAACAATAAGGGGTGTCTTATTATAAAGAATTGTTTTCTCCAAAGTTAGTGTAGCTTAGCCACAAGGAACAGAAGCCATGCGTCAGGGTTTTACATCAAGGCGCGCGCATCAGATTGAAATAGATTGAAACCCATAAGGACGGAGGTGGGCAGTGTGGAGCGCTTGTCTGGCTTCTGTGTGACAGGGAGCTGGCGGTGGCGGTGCAGCTTTGTGTGGGGAAATTATAATCAAATCATTTGTCTGGACGTCAGCCTATTGCAGATTTATACCCCTGATGCTCGCTGGAGAGAACAGGCTGTCAGTCAGTGATAACTTTTAGTGTTTGTGATCCAAGTGCTCGATTGATGGCTGTTGAAGTTGGAGTTCTCTGTTTATTCTTGGCAAAGCAAACTTCCTCAAACCTCTTTCTCTACCCCCCCCCCCCCCCCCCCCTCTCCTGGAGGGATCACCCTTCTCGGAGACGAGAGACTTGCTTCCAGTTTCATAAGAACATAAAGTTTATCAGCGATTGATTTAAAAAGTGTAAAGAACCCAAAAGGTTCAGCATCAACAACATGGCTGAGAAACCCATCCCATACCCTGGCCATTCCTTAGGGGAAAGAACTGTCTCCTACCCCCCCTCCCAATCCTGTCTCCACATTTCTGTGTGTCCTCTGGTCCTGCTGCTACACCAGAATTTCGTTTTACGTTTCTAGCCTCATTGTTTCCACAGTTTGACGTCTGCATCTTCTTGTTGGCTGTAGATTGCGGGCAGGCTGCAGTGGGTGGGTAATGTCCAGCCAAGTGCAGAAACCTCAGAAACAATCTTTTCCCAGGTTATCTGAAGCGCTGACCCGTCAGTGGAAACAGTAAAAACTAGCAACAGAGACCATTAACAGTTCCCAGGGGGCTATTCAGAAAATAAGGGATAAGCTGGCATAGTGTGGGTTAGAGTCTGGCTTTCTGGCAACTGTCAGGACAGCTAGAGAAAGAGAGACTGCAGAAACTTGATAAGTACATGTTGATAAGCTGGTCTTCTTCCAAAAGCCTTCTCTGTACGGAACGGATTTGATTAATACACTCCAGCGACCTTGGAGGGTTTGGGCAGCTGGTAGGTGAATTTTGCGCTTCAAGGTATTTACTAGCAGGGGTCTCTAGGACATGGCAGCCGCACTGGAACCTGTGGAGATGAGGTGGCTTGGCATTGTCCGCTAATCATAATTTCCTTTCAATTACCCAGCCCTCCTGCAGAGGTCCGTCACGCGTACAGCACAAGAAACAATCCTGTCAAAAAGCAGGTTGGTGGGTTTGGTGAAAAAGGTTAATTTTGAATGTATCTTAAGCAACTAAACAAAAAGCATGCAGTGTTGGTCTTGCTTAGATAGATTCTAGAGTCCTGAGATCGACCATGGTGATTGGCTATCCAGGTTTTGCTATTGTTGCTTTAGATACTCCATCCATTCGTCTGCCTGCTAACAGAACAGCCATCTGCCTCCCTTCCTGCACTTGTCCACTCTTGGCTACCTCAGCAATTGTGGGGATGTGAGCGGGGCTGTGCCCTCCCCAGGGCCACCAGGCTTCTCCTGAGCTGAAGCATGTGGGGACTCATGACGTGCTTGAGTGTCAGGATCATGGCTGGAACGCAAGAAATACCCCCCCCCCCCCAAAACACGTTTCTACCTCTGGAGAGGACAAAGAGTTAATGATGATGGATATTTCGTGTCCTCTTCGTGGTTTTGACCACTTTGCTTTGTCTGAAGAACTTCTCTACATGTTCTGGTCTACAGGGTCTGGTCTAACAGGATGGAACAGCAAACTGACAGTTTCATCTCATCTTATGTTCTTGTTTTGCATTCATGTCATCCTTCCCTGACAAGACAGTGCAGGCAGACTGATGCCTTGGAAGCCGTCAGCCAAGAGTTTCACAGTCCAAACCCCTGTGGAGTTTCTGGAGGCTGCAATATTTCTTTATTTATTTGGACTATAAAACAACCTTGTGTTTATTTATTTATTTATTTAAAGCATCTCAACATGTGTTCTTTCCCTTCAAACAAAGGTCCTTTGTTGTCAGCAAGCAATAACATGCATTGACTTCAACAAGCTTTCAATGCAAAATGAACACACTTGGACGTGAACCCACCAGGAGAAAAACAAAAAAAAGCACAGAGAGGTATGGTAAAGCATATTAAAAAGCATGGCAAACCGAGGTTGATAAATGCATAGCATAACCATGGGAAAACTGGTTACACTATGCATTGTGGTAAACTTTTCTAAGAGGAAGGGCTGCTCCTGCATTAGCCCATCTCAGTGCTGCTGCTGCTTTCCCGGGTGTCACAGGTGACATACCTGTCAGTAATGCCAGCGGGATGCTGACATTGCTTATCGTTCTGCTGATTTTCAAGCTACTGATTATAATATTAATGGAATGTCTTTCTAGTCACTCTCTTATTAGTTGGATTTGGTTAATTCCTGCCACTTTGCGTTAGCCTAGAGACGAAGGACTGGATTCAATCAGGAAATAAAATCCAGTCGCTTGACCTGTTTTATTCCTCTGTTGGTGCGTGACTGTGTTTCGCTGTTGCACGATGATCATTATTGTCTGGTTTGGCAGCACGCTTTCCTTTTCAAATCACTGACTGTTTGCAATCCAGCAGCCGGGCTCTTTAACAACCCAGTGCAATGCTGTATTGATCGGGGCAGACAAACATTTCAGCTAGGCCCCTCCATCACAGCTGAACCAAGGAAGGCAATGGCTGAAGCGTCTTCTTGACTTCCAGCTTCAGCTTGATTTCTTTCATTCTAATTTATGTGTTTCTAGTTATGGGGAATCTAGGGCTGTAAAGCAAGTGTTCATTTGATACCGCTGATGCTAGTAATTAAAGCAGAACATCTTTCACTCAGGAGACGGGAGTGTATATGTCAGATGAAAGCAGTAATGAGTGTGTCTCTGATCCCATGTCTCTGTGCTCTGTGGCAACGGTTCTGGTTGTATGATCTAGGGACTCGGGTACAGCTGATTGAAGGTGACAGAGTACTAAGAGCACGAGGCTATGTGACGATTTAACAGGATAAATTCCAGCAGCACTGCAGTGCTATAAATAAGCATGTGTCTTGCTGACTTTAAACCAAAGGTGCAGTTAGCTGGGATGTACAAAATTAAAGAATGGTTCTGCTGGACTTAATCAATAATAACAGAAAGTACTTTAAAGATTGAGGAAGCGTCTCTCTCTCTCAATCTCTTCAGCGTGTAGGCATGTCACGCTAATCTGAAGTGTAATCTGTTCTACGATCTTCATCCATGACATTAAACACGCAATCATCAGAATTTCTTAGTTATTGCATTCTAAGTTCAGTTAGTTATGGACAAAACTAAATGAAATATATTCTACCTCTTTGTTGCATTTCATCCACTATATACTAGACAATCAGTTAAGTCTTACAGAGTATTTTTTTATTTTGTTGTTTCAGAATAAGCTTTTAAAGTGTTGATAGTAAGTTGTGCTTGAATGCTTTTCATGCTGATCATCATCACAATTTTTGATCAGGTTGCAGCATAGGGTTAAGAGTTGCTGTTTGTCCCTCATCTCCCATGACAGCGAAGCATTGTAAATGTACAGGCTTCCTGTTCAGATGGCACCCGTGGTAATCTAGAGTAAATGCAGAATACAACCATGAGAAGAGCACGGGGGGAAAACTGCCCAGCGACTGTGCAGATTTACAGCGTGGATCATTGTAAAGGGGGATTCAAACTTTCCTTTTATGGAACAACAGTCCTTCTGAAATGGTAAGCATCGCAATGCATCGTGGACTGCATTCGAAACTAGAACAGCTCTATAACTGATTTCCTGATTACTCTCTGTGGCTCTTATACTCACCATCATGAAGACATGGAAACTCTGAGGCTCTGTGAAGAGATGTCAAGTCACCGGCTGGAAAATGCATCAATCGCTTGGTATCATTGGACCCCCGGGTATTATTAATCAAATGATTACGCTTCTTCATGTCTTTTATACAGAGCTGCTTTTTCCTTCCACAGCTGGGTAGAAAAGAGATTACAGCAGCACACTGGGGCACGCCGCATGGCAGAATACGCCTCTTGCTGTTCTAAATGTGTGGGGCTGCTTGTGTCAATTGCAAATGATAGCCGTTTTAAAAAAAAGGGTGTCACAGTTAAAATGAAGAGATCTCCAAGAACAATTCTGGTTATTTGGAAACTCCTACAGCAGCCAGATGTGTGTGTGGGGGTGTGCTAGCGTTATGTAAATTGCACAAATATCAGACCCTCATGAATTTGTCTTTTTTATGCATTTATCTGCACATTTTACAGAAAGAGAAAAACAGTTTGTTTTCCTGAGAATGTGCTGTTAATTAATGACACACCTGCTGCTGTGCCATGTCGCACCCCTTTTCCTAGGGGGGTGTTTGTTAATAGTCCTCTACTACACTACGGCAGGGCGTATGCTTCTGATTTCATCATCATTAAAGCACATAACATTTAATGAATGCTTTTTTGTTGTCCCAGTTTACATGCAAAGGAACTGCATGGAGCCCTGCAGACCCCTTATGTCAAATTAAACAGGGCAGATACATATGTCAAGTCTCCTGCTTTTGACACCAAGCTGCTAATTTTAGTTAAATGCAAGGATATTCTAATCACAGGACTTTGAACAAAACATTTGCATTACAATAGAGCATTAAAAAGGGCAGTGGTTTAATTATCATAACAGCTCAGTGAGGGCTCAGCAGCTATAAATGAGCTGTGCTTGAGAATCTGGGAACCGGCTCTAAATTGAGCTAATTAAATGGTTTTCTATTTAAATGCATGCAAAATAACAGCAAGAAAATCTTTCCTGAAACGTCCATAATCTGCATCGTGATTTAATGCCCTTTACTGTGGCTTGCTCTCACAATTTACTGTTTAATATTAAAATCGAATTTAGGTATATTCCACTGCTTAGTACATTTTTTACAGTACAATCATAAGATACCAAATTCATTGTGATTTAAAAGCATAGCTTGTTTTTATTGAGGCAATAACAATTGCACTGGTACTTAAAGTTGCAGTGTAGCTAAATCATGTTCAGTTTTACATAATAAGATTACTAGGTTCCTGCTTGATTGATTCGTTCATAAACAGACCTGGGACAGTCTATCTCTATGGAGACTAGCCTGTAAAACTCAATCTCATCATGTTCCCAGTATCAAGCTGGGACTGCAGCCGGTTCTACCTGCACCAGTCTCAAGATCACCTGTATGTGAATTACGTTTTCGTATCATTCGTATGATATAAAATCACCAACCTCCAGTAATTCCCTGACAGCATCATTCATTCACAGCTCTCGTGTTCTGCCAACATGTTATTTTTTTCTGCGGTGCCAGATTTAAGACTTGCCTCTCATGTCCTTCCCTGTTGGACGCACATTAGGCAGCTCCCACCGTCAGCGCGAGTCGGAGTGATTGAGTTCTGCCAGCCCTAACTGGGGCAGACAGACAGACTGATTGGAATGGATTTTATCTCAGATCTGCTGCTGAAGGAAATGAACAAGCTTGATTTCAAACCCTTTCTAGCCAGTCCCAGCAGCCGATTGAAATGCAGCACGACACAGTTACCAGCGAGCAGCTAATCTGGGTTTGAAGGTTCATCCAATAATCGCTCAGAGAAAGGAGATACTGTATTCTTCAACAGATAGCACAGCTGAGCCGGAGCAGAAACCAATGTTATCTAAATGTTCCAAGAGCACTGGGGGGACGTGGGCAGCTCTTTCATGTAAAGTCAGCTTAAACAGATTCACGGACACTAACGAGAGAGGAGAGAGGTTGTAGGGTCCTGTTCCAATGTTATTCTCTGTCCTTGTTAACTGCAGAGTGAGCGTCGACCTGAACCAGCTCTACCCAACCCCTCACATACATTATAAATGAGACCCTTTTTCTTTGGGGCAGTCGTCAGTAAGCTGACTGGCAGGACTGGGGTTTAACCCACATGTCCCCACAGTCCCTGTAATGCTGGTGTTTGCTTTAGCTGACTGCTTCCTAATGACATTCAGACCTAACTGACATGCAGAGGGTAGAAACTGTGACCCAGTCCCAATGGGACTGAGCAGCTGTAATCAAAGCTCTGTACGTCTATTTGAAGCACCTGGATTGAAGTTTATGGAGTATCGTGTACGATGAATGAGGATGTCAAGAATATATTCTTGGTCTATTTTAGATAGATATAGATAGATAGATTGTCACATGCTTGTGGAAATATCATTTATAACCACACTGAAAAACATCTTCCTTATTTTTAATTCAATTTAATCAATTGTCTGGCACTGAATGATGATGATCATAATAATAATAATAATAATAATAATAATAATAATAATAATAATAATAATAATTAATTTCCTAGGTATTTGTTTTTTTAATACTGCAGGTCTCTTGTTAAATATCGTCATGCTTTAGCATGTTGTGTGGGTAGTGATGTCACCATGTTGAGTTTGATGTCAGTTCCGTCTCAGGGGGCTGTAGCTGCATGTTGGGTTTGATGTCAGTTCTGTCTCAGGGGGCTGTAGTTAAGCCTATATCAGCATCGTTTTAGATTTTTTCTGAACATATATTTTTTATTGATATAAAAAGTTAAATAAAACTGGAATATCATTACTTTCTACAGGCATTAAAACAGAGTCATCAAATCAATCGTGCAGTCTGTCCCGTCATAAAAAAAAAAAAATGAAAAAAGCAATTTCTGCTTGCACCCAAAATGTCAAAACTAGCAGAAGTAATGAATCTGTTTTAAATGAAAGTGTAATGCAATTATTCTGGAAAATAGCAAAAGTAATGAGTCGCTAGAATGCTTCATGATAATATCAGTGACATAATTGAAAACGTTGACATGAGACAGAAGGCATGGAAAGCCAGAGGAAGCGTGTGCGTGATGACCCTACATTGTGTGACATGCCCCAGAACCTACTGCGCCATTCTAGACTTTGAAATGGTTATTGGACTCATTTTGTAGCAGCAGGTTCAATCAAACAGTGGCGGTGCGGAGTGTGTCTGAGTTTCAGGGAGGTCTCCGGCTCTTGAGTGCAGAACAGTGTGATGGAGCAGAGGGATATTCCCACGGGAACTTTGACAAGACAACTAACATTAGCCTACACTGAAGCACCTGGCAGGACCACTGCACAAACGAGATGATTTGTTACCCCAGTACTGGTGCGCTGACCTGTTACAGTGGAGGGATATCAAAGGCAATCACAGCTTTCACTGTCAGGGTTGAACACAGACACAGGAGTACGATGCATGTCTAAATCCTCCAGAGGGAGGGAAGGAGGGCTAGTTGGGTGGTGACCAGTCAATAACCCCCCTGGGAAAGGAAAATAGGTCAACTAATATGAATCTGTATAGCCAGGTATGCAGCTGGCTTCTGAATCTAAGGAGCATAGGGATGGCTCTTGCTTGTGGCTGGGGATTATGAGGCTAATAAACTCCTTTTGTATAACAGGTGTTGTGTGGAGCGAAGCTTCGATCTACTTAATTAGATAGGGGGTGTAAAGCAACACCTCGAAGGAGATGTACTGTAAATAATGTTTTATTTTGTTTGATAAAAAAGGATTAGTTGATATTCTAATTATCGAATGATTTTCTTATTCAAGGAAAGTTTATTATACAAACCCCTGTACCTATTTGGTTATGTACTGTAAACATCGGAGGCATAGAGATGTAGAGATGTGTCTTCTGTGACCACGGGGTAAGAGAGCATTGCATACAACAGACAGGACAAAGACCACTGTCTTTGTATGTTTGCGTGGGACCATGAAGAGCCTTATCAATCAGCGATGGAATCCAGATCATCCAGTGTTATAACTATGGGAATCTAAACTCATTTCAGCATGAAAGACATTGAGAAAGACTTCCAGTAGGATCTTTAGCCTTTGAGTTGTCATGGAGTGTCTTTTAGTATTTTTAAATTCAGCACATATTGAATGTTTACCAGTAGTGGGTGATGACAGATAGCCGTGCGTGCTTGGGCGTGTGTGCGCATGCGTATGTGTGTGCATGTGTGTGTGCAGGTGGGCAGTGTTGAGTGTTGTGGGTGGTGACAGATAGCCATGTGTGTTGCAGGTGGGGCGCTGGGAGAACAGTAGCCTATCTCTGAAGTACCCCGTGTGGCCCCGGTACAACTCCTTCGGGGACGCAGAGGCCGATGACAACCACCTGAGCATCGTCACCTTGGAGGAGGCACCCTTCGTCATCGTGGAGAACGTGGACGCGCTCACTGGGACCTGCATGAGGAACTCTGTGCCCTGCCGGAAGCACATCAAGCAGGAGTGAGTGTTCAGCCCTTTCTTTATTAGATCACCCTCTGCTCTGCCCCCCACAGGGTACTGACATCCAGCCTCAGCTGCCAGCATTCCCATTCCCATTCCTGCTGTATCCTGCAGACCTATAACCTCATTATAACATGCCTGTCACAACTCAGAAAGACAACCCTGTATTACAGGTCTCCCAGAGGCACAGATCTCAAGTTAGCCTTGCCCGTGCTTCCCTGCGGCTGTCTGCATTGTATAGGAGCAAACCACACCATTATTATACACATGTAACATAAACTATCAGCGACTACTTTATGTAACGCTATGTCACGGCTCGAGTGAGAAATTCTTACAGATGACTGAGTAATCCACACTAAAAGCAGCACTCATTCAGAGAAGATGAAGTGCTCCAATATAATAGCAGTCATGAGCACTGTGCAGTGTAGTGAGTTACTGACAAAAAAACAAAGCCTGAAGCAAAACCTACTTATATTTCAATGCAACTTATTTGACAAAACAAATTGAGGTAAGGGGGGCATTCTTCCAAGTTAACTAAGCAGATACTTCCACCTGATGCTATTTGAGTTCTCCCAGATCCCACATAAATCACAAGATGCCCATGGTGACCTTTCACCTCTGCGTACCCCACCTGCTCTATATACGAACAGTAGGAAAAACAGAACCAACAGACGGGCATGTGGCAGCGCCCAGCCCCTGCCCTTCACAATGCAGGGCTCCTGTTTCCAGCCTGGGCCTGGCACTTAGTTGTTTGTTTTAGTGATAATATGTGAGGCCAAAGACTTAGAGTTTGTAGCATCAAAGCATGACAATGTGCTGCTGTGTTTAAATATTGTAACGTGGGTTTGTCACTTCAGTTTATTTGTAGACTGTGTCCATTTTGGAATAAAAACTGTTTGGTCATCAGCGGAATGGATCGGTTTAATTGTTTGGCAAATGACTTACTCCAGCTAATTGTGCATCTACATTGATGGCTAAAGTGTGCTGTCCAGGAAGGGACATGTAGAGTTCAGATTTAATCTACAACAGCTAAATATGTTGAAGAGGCAAAATTGTCTAAAATATTATGATATTATTATTATATCTGACCCCACACATACAGTCCTGAACCCAGCTTATGGTTGCACATAATCTGAAAAAGAAATTCGAGTCCAATCATCCTAGAAAGTTATCTTTTTATTTACATGTTTTTAATTGAAATAATTATTTAGTGTTTCAAAAGTACCCCCCCCCCCCCCCCATTAGATGCAGTCTCCTTTCCTTGTGGGAAAGAACGGACCACAGCACCGAGGGAATGTTACCAGGTGCATCAGCAATACTGCAGACGGAACAGATTGATTTTAAAAAGGAAATTTGGCTGAGTCGGTTAAACTCTCTGGTATTCTGAAGCAAAGAAATATTTTTTTTTTTTTTTTGATGCTGTTTCAGCCATCGTTTGAAAGCAGTTTATCAGACAGAACAGCAAGCTTCTTTCTGTGCTTCCTCTCTGGAGCGTGGCAGCACCTGCATTCTAAGTCCCTCGGCAGTTCCACAGCAGGCTTCTTTGTTTGCATCAGCGTGGAATTCTAAGTCCCTCGGCAGTTCCACAGCAGGCTTCTTTGTTTGCATCAGCGTGGAATTCTAAGTCCCTCGGCAGTTCCACAGCAGGCTTCTTTGTTTGCATCAGCGTGGAATTCTAAGTCCCTCGGCAGTTCCACAGCAGGCTTCTTTGTTTGCATCAGCGTGGAATTCTAAGTCCCTCGGCAGTTCCACAGCAGGCGTCTTTGTTTGCATCAGCGTGGAATTCTAAGTCCCTCGGCAGTTCCACAGCAGGCTTCTTTGTTTGCATCAGCGTGGAATCCTGAATGAACCACAGCACTTTGAAGTCTTGCCGCTCAAGCACACGCTGTTTGTCCAAGTGTAATTTTATTATCATGTTGTGTGTATAAGGATATTATGCAGTGATTTACCTCATGGAGGATTGTAGCACGAGCAAAATCAGTCTGTGCAAATTAAAGTACCCCTTTAATGAAATAAGCACAGATCTTTTTTATTTCATCATTAACCTGGCTGAATAGGCAGTTTGCAATGAATTCAGTTTTTGCCAACAACCTTTATAGTTGACCTCTGTGTCTTATTGAACTGATGGACCATATTACTACCTTATCTCCTAAAATTCAACACCGGAGCTGACTGCTACCTGTTCCTATAACTTTCTTTTAACATTTCTTAAGATGGGGACTGTTGATAATCTGGTGTTTTCCAATTCTACATTCAACAGCAGCTGTTCAATGAAGAATCTTAGACTGCCTAATTTCCTTTGCCTAAAAGTATATAAACACAGATACATGCGTAGAAATACAAATTTGTAAATGTGTATACAGTTTGCTGCAGTCGTCTCCTGCTTCTCACAGAAATCTTTTACATTTTTTTTTGAGTTATCGAAAATTTGGACAAATTGGATTAAGGGCTTAATGAAATTTCTGAAAAAAACCCCAATAGTTGAATGATGCTGATGTGTCACTGTGGTGCAGTTAAAGCACGGCATCCTCATTTATTTCATATGCTTCTGTGATTATGTTCTGCGGAGGACAAGCTGCTGTGATTTAGAGAGGCGCCAGAAACCCTTTTGTGGTTAATAAAAAGGAATATTTATTGCCCATGTAAAGAGATTGGTATTAACATTCAGCAGGGGAGTCGTAAGGGGTCTGATCTCAAGAAGGACAGCCTGGCTGTGATGTGAAGCACTCAGCCTGAGATAAACGTGCTTCATGGTGGAGCCCTTCAATACAAGACTAACAAGTGGAGCTCACTTGGTAATTTAGTGAAAGCTCATAAGAAGCAATGGTGGTTCTCAAGAAAGCAGGCTTTTATACCTGTATGTTTGCATTCACTCTGTTCTGAAGGGGAGAAAGAACAAGGTGGTCATTTGAAAGGACAAATACATCCATCGAAATTGTAAAATGTCCCTCTTTACATCCTCAAATTTGCATTGGCCAGGAGCTTATTAGTTGTCATAAGCGTGGTTTTACAAAGCTGTATGGCACAAACACACACATACACTCTCTAAATCTCAAGATATATTCAGTGGAGCATAATAGTAGATGACGATATAAAGCCAGATCCCATTGGTTATGTGAGTGGATTGAGAAATGTCTATATGTTAGAATAGACAGGTGAGTGAGTCATGATTCCTGTTGATTTCCTAACACAGTTTAAATAAAGGTCTTTGGTTCTTCAGTCTCAGAACTATTTAACCTAATAAACTGTTCCCCCTAGTAAAAACCTTGCAAAATAAAACATAGAAAAGCATGGTAAAGCATAGGTAAGCATTATAAAGCCCAGAGAGAGGTAAAACATGCCAAACTTTGGAAAACTTTGGTAAATGTGTAGTATACCACGAGAAAAGAAAATCCTGTGCAGTTTTACCATGGTTTAGATCTATAAGAGATTGCTAAGTCTTGCTTTGAAACAGCATACTATTTGTATATGTTTTTATGTATTCAAAAGTTTTCCACACTTCTTGGAACTCTTGTAAAGTAGCCCTGTTTCTTTTTTTGCAATCCATCACTTCTTTTTTGCAATCGTAGCCTCTTCTTTGGAACGGAGCTAACATGTATTTCTCTCATTGGCAGCAACACAACGAACGAAGGGACCTACGTTAAGAAATGCTGCAAAGGATTCTGCATCGACATCCTGAAGAAGATCGCCAAGGCTGTGAAGTTCACCTATGACCTTTACTTGGTGATGAATGGGAAGCATGGTAAAAAGATCAACCATGTGTGGAATGGAATGGTTGGTGAAGTGAGTGGAGTTTTCTTCACTAGTTTATTACTTTACTGGGTTTTGTTTTTTTCTGTCCAAGCTTAAAAACAATGTGTTTTGCACAGGTGGTCTACAAGCGTGCTGTCATGGCTGTGGGGTCTCTCACGATCAACGAAGAGCGCTCCGAGGTCATCGACTTTTCAGTCCCCTTTGTTGAAACTGGGATAAGCGTCATGGTGCCAAGAAGTAACGGGACGGTTTCCCCATCTGCTTTTCTAGGTGAGACTGAATGTAAAGGGCAGTTTCACTACAGTATGCATTCTAATGACCACTTGTAGCACTTAAGTTCAATTTAGGATTAGGGTTAGTTAATGTTAGGGGTAGGGTTAGAGTAAGGGTTAGACTCTCTTGACTGGTGTCAGTGCTGGGGTTCGCTCTCTTGACTGGTGTCAGTGCTGGGGTTCGCTCTCTTGACAGGCGTCAGTGCTGGGGTTCACTCTCTTGACTGGCGTCAGTGCTGGGGTTCACTCTCTTGACTGGCGTCAGTGATGGGTCTTGCTCTCTTGACTGGTGTCAGTGCTGGGGTTCTCTCTTGACTGGTGTCAGTGCTGGGGTTCGCTCTCTTGACTGGTGTCAGTGCTGGGGTTCTCTCTTGACTGGGTCAGTGCTGGGGTTCGCTCTCTTGACTGGTGTCAGTGCTGGGGTTCGCTCTCTTGACTGGTGTCAGTGCTGGGGTTCGCTCTCTTGACTGGTGTCAGTGCTGGGGTTCGCTCTCTTGACTGGTGTCAGTGCTGGGGTTCTCTCTTGACTGGTGTCAGTGCTGGGGTTCGCTCTCTTGACTGGTGTCAGTGCTGGGGTTCTCTCTTGACTGGTGTCAGTGCTGGGGTTCGCTCTCTTGACTGGTGTCGGTGCTGGGGTTCGCTCTCTTGACTGGTGTCGGTGCTGGGGTTTGCTCTCTTGACTGGTGTCAGTGCTGGGGTTTGCTCTCTTGACTGGTGTCGGTGCTGGGGTTTGCTCTCTTGACTGGTGTCGGTGCTGGGGTTCGCTCTCTTGACTGGTGTCGGTGCTGGGGTTTGCTCTCTTGACTGGTGTCAGTGCTGGGGTTCGCTCTCTTGACTGGTGTCTGCTGGGTTCGCTCTCTTGACTGGTGTCTGCTGGGGTTCGCTCTCTTGACTGGTGTCAGTGCTGGGTTCGCTCTCTTGACTGGTGTCAGTGCTGGGGTTCACTCTCTTGACTACAATTCTCTGTTTCCTCCACAGAACCCTTCAGTGCTTCGGTGTGGGTGATGATGTTCGTCATGCTGCTCATTGTCACAGCCATGGCTGTCTTTATATTTGAGTACGTCAGTCCCATGGGCTTCAACAGGAATCTAGCGCAAGGCAGAGGTAAGCTTTTTATTATAGAGATAGGATTTTAAATAGGCTCTAGTCTACTGTATTCATGATCCCCATTTAATGTATTCGTTTCAGCATCTTTTTGAGCAACTTGTCTGTCTATCATTAGGTTATCTTCATGTTGTGGTGGCTGGATGCCTGGCCAATTACTAGACACTGTGCATAACATCACTGTGTATTCATTAGAGTGCATTTACTAAAATATACTGGAGCTAGTCCTGTTTTTGATTGGCATAAACTGCAACTGTTTTGTGAGAGAGTTCTCTCGCTTTGAAACTCATTACGGTTTGTCATTGACAGGTTTAACAACTCTGTCTCTGTGCCCTGTTCACGTGGATCTGAAGTTAAATTGTCCTCCATTCTGATTATTGGAAAAGACAGGCCTATGCTACATGCTAGCCAGGATCCCAGCGATGGACCCACATTAATTCAATACAATGAAAAGCCTCCAACCGCAAACGGATGTTGAAATGTTCATTAGCAAATCTTTAGCAGGGAGTTTAACACTAACCCATCAGCAGCGAATGTCTTTACACAGGCTCCCAGCTAATCAGCCAAAGTGCTGGGTCTTCTACCATCCACAACACATTTCCATACGTGTCTAGTGTCTACAGTGGGTGTATCCTCTGTCCTTCTCTGCAGTCGTTTCTGTTCATATCATTATTTGCCAGAGTTGCACGGACAGTCCCAGCTGTGATTCTGAATGCCGTGTCTTGCTGTTGCATGTTTGTTTTCTGCAGACCCCCACGGCCCATCGTTCACCATTGGAAAAGCGATATGGCTGCTCTGGGGGCTGGTGTTTAATAACTCTGTGCCAGTGCAGAACCCCAGAGGAACAGCCAGTAAAATCATGGTTTCGGTCTGGGCTTTCTTTGCTGTCATCTTTCTGGCCAGCTACACTGCTAACCTGGCAGCCTTCATGATCCAAGAGGAGTTTGTTGACCAGGTGACTGGGCTCAGTGACAATAAGGTGAGTGTTAGTCTTTAGAGTCGCATGCGTCAGGATTTCCTACTAAAAGATATTGTAAGAAAACTGCATTATTTATGTATTTGTGTGTGAAAGAGCGCACGCGACAAGGATTCAAGCAGAATTGAACCAGTTTCCTTTATTGATTTCAATATTTAAAAGTCACACTTTTACGGCTTAATCATTATACACAATAATGGGGCCACTAGTTATTAACAGAAATTAAGCAATGATATCTCTGCTGTGTGTTCGCAGTCAGGACCAGACAATGGTTACTTGCACCAAGCCAGGTGAGGTCAGTTTTATTGACACTTTCTCAGGCAATAAGAACCTTAAGAACATTCTAGAACAGTTTCAGGACTAATAAACTTTGTTTATTGCTTACAGTTAACGTATTGGCATGGAGGATAGCAATGCAGCACAATCACATTCTGCTTACTTCTTATAAGGCCCATCATGGTTTTGGGTCTTTATATTTAGAGGAGCTGTTGGCACCTCATGCTCCTGGTCCCACACTGAGTAGTTCCTAGAAGTTGTTTAAAATCCGGAGAGGCTAGAAGGGCCTTTAGTTGCTCTGCTCCCTGCCTCTGGAACTTCTTCCAAACTCATACTAGGAATGCAGGCACAGTCGAGTCTTCTAACTCAGCTTTTAAAACCTATTTGCTTGAGTTTGTTTATTTTTGAGCTGGATTGATTGGCCAGAGGAGATTGTACTGTAAAGCATCCTGGGATGCTCTGTATGAAGAGTGCTAAATAAAAGCATACTGTATTGTATTGCATTGTATTGTATTGCATTGCATTGCACTGCATTGCATTGTTGTAATGTATTGCATTGTATTGCATTGTATTGCATTGTATTGTGTTGTAAATGATCGCTCATGGATACAGCACTAAATGCTTTTGTCTTAATAGTTTCAGAGACCCTATGACTACTCTCCTCCCTTCCGGTTTGGTACTGTTCCCAATGGAAGCACCGAAAGGAACATTCGAAACAACTACCCTGACATGCACCAGTACATGGTGAAGTATCACCAGAGAGGCGTGCAGGATGCTCTGGTCAGCCTCAAGACAGGGTAGGGAGGGGTTCCCAGTTCTTCACATACTTTATTTCTTTTTTTCCCGTACAGTTATAGTGAGTGGAATTCTCTTTACTTTTTTTTTTTCTTGTTGCATTTATTAAAATATTTATCCAGGAAAAACACAACAGAGATGTTGCATCTCATTTGGTTCTGTCAACGGCACTGAATCAGCAGGCAGCAGACCATCATCAAACAACACCGACAACACAGAAAAAATAATACATACTACAAATGCATAAAAACATCATTAGCAGCAGCATTAAAATTGACTGCAGGCGTATTGCTCTAAAATGTATGCATTCATTTTTATTTTTTTGAGAAAAATAAGTCTTTTTTTATAAGAAACTTTTTAAAATGAATGCACCTCTCATTTAGTGTAAGGAGAGATTTGCTCCTTTTATAATATTCCATATAAGCTGCAAGGAGAGGAATGTCTTTTATTACCCGTGTATCTGTATGTGTGTGTGTATATATATATATATATATATATATATATATATATATATGTGTGTATATAGATGGACAGATCAGGTAATACAACAAAGACAGACAAACTGATAATATTATGTGTAGAACAGAGCTGCCCAGTGCCCTTGATACAACGAATGCATCTTGCCATCAGACTGGTCCAAGTTTATTTTTATAATGTCCTTTTCCCTGCTATTGTTATTTTTGTAGCTTGGCCTAGAAAAACATGATCTATTTAGTTTCCACACAGGGCCCAATCTAGCTTGAGCTCCACATACCGTCTGCTCCAAACTATAAACTTCCTTATAACTCTTAGATTACTTCGTGAAGCCATCTATCGTAAACTAGACACTTTGTTACAACTCTTAGATCACACCGTGAAGTTAACCTCTAAGCTGCTGGGGCCAATAAAGCTCTAACTGCTGTGAGAACAGTGCACTCCAGTGCTTTCCACATGGCTTTCTCTAGAGCAAAGTCATCATCAGCATCTTGGGAACTGCAGGAGTACGGAACATCCTGGTATTCCAGTTGCTTTTGTGAACTATGACCTCATTGTTCATTACAGTTCATTAGCATCTTTTTGCAAAACCCAGGTCCTCTCGGGTTTGCGTTTTCCTTTCGTGTCATTTCTACTGCATGCAGTTTCTTATTGCATGGAAATGATGAGACTTTCTTGTATTCAATAATAACATCAACATCGTTTGGATAATAAAATTTTATGAAATGAAGATCTTACCTGATTCGCTACCCTACCCTACAGTGCTTCTAAATGAAAGGATTTGAAAATCTATTTGGACAGGATTTTTCAGTATAAAATTCCTGAAGACGTGGCGAATAGTTTTTCTTTGATTGTCGATCTTTCAGCTGCACTACCCGCATGCCAATATGAAATTCAGAAACAGGACGGTGCCAACATGACAGGCTATACTGTACCAGGATTGCTGAGGTCTTGACAAGTCTAAGGACCGACTGCCTGCCCTAGCACAGCTGCAGCCCACAGCTCCTTGTGATGAATGGAAGGGATTTGAATTGATCCACTCTCGTAATGACATTGCGACGTGAGGATTTGTGCCAATTTTTTGAAGACGCCCACATGCCGGCCCTGCAAACATTGATTGCTGCTTCAGAAGAACAGCTATAAAGGGAAGCTCCGGTGACTATGAGTCTCTCTCTGTCTCCGAGGAGTGAAAGATCTAGGGCTGTGTGTGGATAGATGTTTGTGTGCTTACTGTTTCTGCTGCACATTTCAGCTGGCCTATTTCTTTCTTTATGCAAGCATGTGACACTCACGAGGCAAAGTTAAAATAAATTAAAAAAACAAATAAATAAATAATAATAATAAATAAATCATCTGAGCTATTTGCCCTCATCTCAGGGGAGCCTCAATCACGTAGCTGTTTCCCCCTATTTTGTCATGCTTTTAGATTTGCCAGCAGAGCCCTGCTAAGGGACAGGACCTACACACTATGCATGTGCATGCATGGTGTAAATTCTTTCCACCTGACCTCAAATATCTCAAGTAGGTCGTTTCTGTGCACATTGTTTGAGGCAACACAAGCTCATTCTTATTCTTAATCTTATTATGTATTTATTTTTGTGAGTCCATACTACCTCATACTTTATAGCATAATCCTCACTGTATAGTTCAATGTGCATGTGCAGTTGGGGTGTGCTTGGACTGCTGTTCTGCAGTAGGGGATTCAAATAATGAAGCTGGCTCTACTGTCCCTTGGTCATGCAGAAATACCTTGCGATGTCTCGAAGTAGTACAGCAGTAGTCGTACACATATGCTTGAGTGGATTTGTCATGTTTTGTTAGTGCCGTTCTGGTGCAGCCACATTTCCTCGTCACTTGCTGTAGCGAACTCTTCTTTTTCGTTTAGGATATTTTATACCTTGTTCTTTTGTAACTCTGAATTCCTGTGGCCTGAAACCTAGTCTCCTGGAAACACATTCCAAGCCACAAAGTGGCTTCGTGTTCCCTCAGCTTTACATATTAGACTATACGACATGAGTGTCCGTTGACAAACTATTATTATTTCTAGAACAAATTATTCCTAGAACAGTGGTACCCAGAGCTAGAGTGATTGCCTCCAGTTTCTTTTTATAATGTATCACTGCAAGACACCTTCTACTGTGCCTCTTGTGTTTAGAACCCTGCAGCGTCATGTGAATACAATATTGTACTGTAGTGAAAACACCTGCAGAGCTACGACTCTGTCTTTCTTAAGTAAGCACAACAAAGATGAAGGCTTCCACCAATCCCCATTGACACCCATTTGTGTACATTTGTTCTATCAGATACTAGCGGTGGACCTTGGTCGTACACATTTGAAGGAAGCCTTTCTTGATTCTTAAATGTGTTTTTCTAGACCGTTGTTTTTACTGAGGTTTTGAAAGCATTTGTAGCTCTTAATTCACAACTCAATAAATATGAATCATTCATTGGTGCTTGATTACATACATGTACAGTAACTCAATTGTCTCTAGGAATCACTGAGGGTAACGATGACCAGAATAAAAAAAATGAATGATGCTGTCCACCAAATTCGATTTTTGCTTCAGTCTCAGCCCATTGAATTAAGTAGAGAAGCAAGGTCTGGATGTGACCTGTCATGGCTCAGGGACAGATGTCTTACTCAACCAGTTAGCTCTGCAGCCTTATACTCATGCACTTGATCAATGAGGTCTTTCTGATGAAAGCAGTGATTCGAGGCAAGTCTAGCCGAATCCACGCTCAGCCACCTTCTTATCCAGATACTGATGGGCTGCATCCATCGCAAGGGAGTTCTTTATAGTGAATCACAGGGATCTTTATATATATATATATATATATATATATATATATATATATATATATATATATATATATATATATATATATTCATGTGTTATTTTCACCACTATTTTTAAATCTAGTTTAAGTCTCACCTGCCTGTTTAAATCTCAAAGCACGACTGAAGTAAATTATAAAGAATGAACACATCGTTGGGCAGAAAAACAGAAATCACAGCACCGAAAACCCTCCTGAAAGTAAAGGCTTCCGAGCAGGTATTGCAAGGTCACCCTCTCCTTTCCAGCAAGCACATGAAAACCGGTGCCCTGAAAGCCTGCTGATTCCTTTTCTTGGTAAAACTAAAGTTTACTTGAGGTGTCTCTAATCACTGTGTATTTACACAGTAGGTACTCAGTAAACGCATGTGCACTTACACATAATTACAATGCATAAATCTTTCTACATGACATAACCCTAACCCCCTCTCCTCCTACCCTGGTCTGATACAATTGTGTACTTACACACTGTATGTTGTACACAACAATTTACACATTCAGTACCTATTTCAAAAGTGGCATTTCACAGATCTCACTTATTTAGACTGATGACTAATATATTATGTGGAGTGCTACTGTAGACATATCAAATAGCTGTTTTATATGATACGTTTAAAAGTTGAAACATATAAATGGAAAATGACTATAAAAGCCTCAAAAAGCCTTATAAAATGATGACCTAACATGGCATTTGCAAAAGGTTAAAACTCATGAATCTATTGTACTGAAAAGGAAGGCAATACTGCTGACATGCACTGGTGTTTTTCGTTTTGTGTCACAAATAATGCTGACGCAAAACTTAACTTCAGTGACCTGCAGTGTTAGGTATGCATAGGTTTTTTATAATTTTTTTTTTTTGGTCCGTTTTGAAAAAAATCTGTCATTCAAAGCGTCAAAAGGACTCTGTGACTCAGAGTGGCGTTTTAACACGTTGCGTTTGTTTCGTTGCAGAAAGTTGGATGCATTCATATATGATGCGGCTGTTTTAAACTACATGGCCGGGAGAGACGAGGGCTGTAAGCTGGTTACCATTGGCAGCGGCTATGTCTTTGCAACTACGGGCTACGGGATCGCTCTGCAGAAGGGCTCCTTTTGGAAACGGCAGGTGGATCTAGCTCTGCTGGCCCTGGTTGGAGACGGTAAGTCTGCTTTAGTTTGCTCACAGGAGTGGGTTCAAGAATCTCCCAGTTGCCTGGAGGTGATGGTTCACACACCAGTGCCAAAAACACAGGATCCAATGCATGCAAATATAAAAATTGTTCATCCCACCCACTCACTCTTTACGGTGTTTCGCTGCATCGTCAAGCAGTCTGTATCTAGTACTGTATCTGGCACAAGCAGTCTTTTTTTAGCTTTTATCTAGGACAATCGCACTATACTATAGCTGTATAGTACTACAGCTGCTGTGCCAGTGTTCAGGCAGTTTGCACAGTATTCTAACTTAATACTAGAGTGTACATGTCATGATGATGCTCCAGCAAACTCCTTTAAGGGCTTACACTTGCAAATTGTAAACCTTGATACATTACATGCAGTTTGATCTCAGAAGATAATAAGGCACAGGAATTGGTAAATGCGTACTATAACCACGGGAATTTACAACACTAAACTTTTTTAAAGGGATTATAAGACAAAGCTGAGGTATATTCCAGGCTGCACAATCGCCTACTGTATTGCAAACTAAATCAATGTCTCTTTTGTTGAAGAATGGATTTGTGCACTCCACGTGTCTACATTCATTTATTCATCCACCATTCATTTTAACCTGCACTGGAATGCAAAGCAGATGGGTGTAAGTGAAGGTTTTGTTAGGCATCGTATTGCAAGATTATTGAAAAGATGTGGGCCTGTAATAAGGTTGTAGGGACCATGATGAATCACAGGGGTTTGTTTCCATTTAGCACTTTCTGAGACAGGGATAATCTCAGATTAGATGCTGCTGCTGCAGATGATGATGATGTGAAGAGGTAGAGATGCCTTTGGTACCAGGTTCACTGTGTATTTACATAGCTCTTACAGAATTAAGGCTATGACTTTGTCACGGAGGTCAAGAAGTCACAGAAATTGCGAATTTGAATAAAGTCCATGAAACCTCAGAAATGGATATAAAAACACTTTTGATTCGGCTCTTCCTTTATTTCCTTTAAAAATTCATTATGTCATGCACTGAATACAAACCTGTGAGTATCTGCAAATTGTTTAGTGGCGTATGCGTGTAGCTGTGTAGGTCAACGAATGAGATAGATGAGCGAGCATGCATGTACATGGGTGACAGCTAAAATACAAACGTATTGTAAGTGAGCTGATTTCTGTAAAGACATAACAACAAAGGCATTGGAGAACAGAAGATAACTGACTTACAGAGGCTTCATTTACAACAGCTTGGTTCATACTTCTGTTGCAGATGAATGCGCGACACAAGGCGCAGGCAGCTATAAAAGCTGTGCAGCTTCACTATTTGCTGATTTGACTGCGCAAAGTGGTCACAGCTGTTGTTCATACTTTAACTACAGACTGCATTCGCAAAATTGGATAAGTTGACATTTAAGTAGATGTGCTGAGTTTGTACCTCTTATACAAGAGGGTTAAAATCAAAAGCAGTGTCATTGGTACATCCGTCCTGTCAATCAACAGAGAACTGCAAAGAGAGAATTTCAAACATTAATTAGAGAGATGCGGGTATGTGACAGTGAGAGATATTTTAGGTATTTCAGAAAGACAGATGGAAGCATTGACAATCGTTTAAGGCTGTGCACCTTTCCAATCGCAGGATTGTAGATGACGTCATTACGACTTGTCACACAGGGCTGGAGACCCTTGATTCAGAGCAGAAATGATGTCGGTCTGAAATATGTACTGTAAGTTTTGTACTCTGAAGTAACATTTAAACTTGCCAGCAGTCAAAAGCAATAGTATTTGTATTATTGTGTTTGAGGTAGTATTTAAAAGGTGTTGTGCATGTTGATTTCCGTGAATTCTTTATGCCACACACCCATGAAATGTATTAAAAGTTACCTTGCCAAAATCATAGCCTTACACATAATTACAATGCTATTATACGTAGTTACAATGTACTTAACGTATATGTCTTTTTGCTTTCCTATAGGTGAGATGGAGGAGCTGGAGGCCCAATGGCTGACTGGCATCTGTCACCATGAGAAGAACGAAGTGATGAGCAGCCAGCTGGACATTGACAACATGGCCGGGGTCTTCTACATGCTCGCTGCGGCCATGACCCTCAGCCTCATCACCTTCATCTGGGAGCACCTGTTTTACTGGAAGCTTCGATTCTGCTTCACGGGAGTCTGCGACGGAACGCCTGGGTTCCTGTTCTCAATAAGCAGAGTAAGATTAATGCTACAGTCGTCCGCATCGTTTAGTATCAGGAATCTTGGAAAACCAGCAAGTTGCAATGAAGAGTTGTCTCTTCCTGTGGTTTCCAGGAATTGATTCTCTTCCTGACTGTTTTTTATTGCCGGCACCTCTTCACACTGAGTGGTGCAGAGTTTTTGCTTTGTGTTTGTTTTATGAAATAGAGAGTTAATTGTTTAGACTGATCCAGGTCTGTGCTTTTAATCAGTCAGTGTTTCAGTTGTATGTGTCAGCTTTGTTCAAGACACTGTTAATGAAGGCTAATTAATGTAACTGAAACATCAGCCAGATTTTAAATCATTTATTAAACCAATGGAATTACTGTTTGTGTTGGAGATATTTGATTAGGAAAATGCGAGTTGCTGATTAAGAGTGCTAGATTCTATTAGAGTGAGAAATTTGGGGTTCAGCATCATTAACACTAATGCATTTTCAGTTTATTTTTATTTGGGGCATGTCTTATATATGTATTTATTATTATTATTTTCTTTTCAGGGAATTTGGAGCTGTATTCATGGTGTTCATATTGAAGAAAAGAAAAAATCCTCTGACTTGGACTTCAGCAGTCCACAGGCCAACATGCTGAAGTTAATTAAGTCAGCCAAAAACATGACCAACATGACAAACCTGAGCTCATCAAGGATCAATTCTCCCAAGCAAACCTCTGACTTCACTCACAGAGGGTCCCTGATGATGGACATGGTGGGTGACAAAGGAAACTTCCATTTCGCTGACAACCGGAGCTACCCTGCAAAAGAGGCTCTCTACCCTGACAACGTGAGCGAACTGCAGTCGTTTATGGGAAATCGCCACCAAGACATCCTAAACAACTACATCTTTCAGAGCCAGCACCCCCTGACTCTGAACGAGTCCAATCCCAACACTGTGGAGGTGGCCGTCAGCGCCGAGACCGCCCCAGCCAACCCCAAACCCCGGCAGCTTTGGAAGAAGTCTGTGGAAACGCTGCGGCAAAATCCGGGGCCCGTGCAAGAGTCCCTCCCGGTCGACCAGAGGCATTCTATTAAAAGCCAGCGGTACCTGCCAGAAGAGGCAGCTCATTCTGATGTGTCTGAGTGCTCGAGCAGAGCTGTTTCCTACAAGGACCCAGATAACAACCAGAAGCACCACAAGCCCAAGGACAACTTAAAAAAAAGATCGATGACATCAAAATACCCTAGGGACTGCAGCGAAGTGGAGCTGTCCTACTTAAAGAATAAGCAGAGCGGCTCCACACGCGAAAAGATTTACACCATAGATGCTGAAAGGGAGCTGGGTTTGCATGGAGACCAGCACCTTTATAGGGAAAATAGGCTTCCGGAGGACTTAGAGTACCCCTCCGAATTGTACCAAGATCACAATGACAACTACAGGAAACCAGAACCCATCATCCATCTCAACAGCAGCCCCCTTCACCCCCAAGAGATCATCCCCAACAACGAAAACAAGTACAGTCTGTACAACAAGCACTACAGCTTGAAAGAAAAAAATGTGAGCCCTCACGAGACAAACGACAGGTACAAACAGACTCACTGCCGGAGCTGTCTTTCCAAGGTGCCAAATTACTCGGGACATTTTGCCGTCAGGTCTCCTTACAACCGCTGCGAGGCCTGCGTGCACATGGGGAACTTGTATGACATCAGAGAAGATCAAATGCTGCAGGAATCACTGAACCCCATGCTGCAGGAATCACTGAACCCCATGCTGCAGGAATCACTGAATCCCATGCTGCAGGAGTCAATGAACCCCATGCTGCAGGAATCACTGAACCCCATGCTGCAGGACGAAATGTTTGGCCAGCACTGGCCCCAGACTGATGGGCCACAGGTACAGAAGAGGAATAGACTGAGGCTGAGCAGGCAGCATTCCTTTGACAATCTCCTGGAGAAACCCAGGGAGATAGACCTAGGCAGGCCGGCACGGAGCGTGAGCTTGAAGGAGAAGGACAGGCTTCTCGAGGACAGCCCTTATGCAAACATGTTTAATCTCAAACCAGACAAGCTGTTCGACAGCAAGCCCACCTTCTTCAACCACAACCTGGAGGAGAGCAAACGCAGTAAGTCCCTTTATCCCGATCACAGCTCAGAGAACCCTTTCCTCCACCCTTTCCAAGAAGACCAGCGCTTCTTCCATGGCAGAAGCTCTTATGACATTTATAGACAATCGGCCCCCGCCAGGTTGAGGAATGACAACAACTTTAGGTCTTCGGTGAAGTCGACAGCCTCGTACTGTTCTCGGGATGGTCGAATACCTAATGACATGTACATTTCAGAGCATGTTATGCCTTATGTAGCAAATAAGACTAGCGCATACTCCACTCCCAGGGTTCTGAATTCTTGCAGCAATAGATGTGTGTACAAGAAAATGCCTAGTATTGAATCAGATGTTTAAGTCTTCATTCATTCAGTTCTATATTATTCCACCTTAGGATGCCATAGTCACCGACATCTAAAGCAAAAAGTGCCCAAAAAAAAGGCTTGATGAATAAAATAATAATAATGGCTGCATCATTGTCTAACTTTCATATTCTGCACTTCCAGGTTATTTTAATTTATAAATAAGTTAACGCCATCCAGGGCTTGTCAAAGATTTTGAGTGTTTCCAGTTATCAATCTGGTAAGATGTTTTGGACTTGAAATATATGAAAAGATAAGAGAATTTGGGTTTTTTTTTTTTATTTCGAGCTGCCACAACAGCTCCATGTCTTCCTAAAACGCTGAACTACCTAAACCAGCAGATGGACGTTTCTTCCAAGCCAAGGTGGCTTAAAATAAATAAATACCATCGAATGGTAGAAGAAGTTTTCCTGGTTAAGATATGTCCACTCAATGTTGGGCTTGTGCAATGCGAAGTATGTGAGAATGGGAGGTGTCAATCTGCAGCCAGACAGGTTTGGTGTGCAATAAGTTTTATAGTTGCCGCTGGCAATGTAGAATGAAACAAAGGTTTAAAGTGACTAGGTACAATGAGAACTCAGCACACCTATAGATCATAACTTTGCTTTTCTTGTATTATTCTAGATGCGTGATTTTGGCATTCTAATTCCTATTTAAGATGGTATAACATTTAGAAAAAAAAATTGTAATAGCACACTTAAAACCATTTGTTACCATCTTGTCTCTGTTTTTTTAAATAATGGTTTCTAATAACAATCAGGAATAGATTTTGCATGTGTTATTTTGATATCAGAAGAATGTGTTTACATGAAGAAGATGGCTAATGAAAAAACGAATACCAGTGCAAGCTTGACTTGGCCTGTTGCTTTTTGCTTTCAGTTAAAAACAGCAACATTGTGAACAGCGACGGTAAACCTCTCCCTTAGAACCACAGTGTAACAGTTCGATGGCTTGAATCTGTTTTCCTACCTTACATGTACCTTCCTACATTTTTATCTGGGGAAAAAAGAAAAGCATTTTAATGCAACAGAAAGTAACAGCGTCTTGTGTTCACAATATAACCCAGACATCCGTAATCTCATTGTGTTGTTATCAGTACAGTTGGGAGTTGTACATTTTGCTGATGTCTGAAGCCTAGTCTTTCATTACAGATGCCAGTGATACAGTATGTGTTGTCTTTTGAGATACCTGTCTTTCTTTTAAGCAGTGGATACACCCATGCAGGGTTTCAGATGGTTCTGTTAATGCATTAAAAAGCTTTTTTTCTTCTTTATTTGATTTATCAGAGTTGATGAACCCAGGTCTAATAAGATTGACTTTCTGGGTCACCCCCTAGTCCTGCATGATCACTTAGACGTATCAAAAGTAGAGCTCTGGCCAAAATTTTGCTTCAAAAAGTCGAATGAAACCCGCAGAAAATTGTAATGTTAACATAGTTAATTACATACCGATTCGTAGTTTTCCAAGTACTTAACGAAAAACTGGCAAGAATTGAAAAACTTGAAAGGAGGCTGTGTGGTCCAATGGTTAAAGAAGGGCTTGTAACCAGGAGGTCCTTGTGGTTTAAATCCCAGCTCACTCACTGTGTGACCCTGAGCAAGTCATCTAACCTCCTTGTGCTCCATCATTTATTTATTTTTTAATTATGTCTAAATCCTAGGTGATGCTAAACTTTTGGCCACAGCTGTGTGTTACATCCAAAATAAATGGTTAGTTGAACAATGGGTAAGCGAAAAGGATTTTTAAAGCCAAACACTTGTCTTCGATGTTGCAAAACAGACAAAACAGCAAGAGATTTACTATAGGATTAGAACAAATAAGTAGCCCTCGAATGTGCCTGTCCCCACACACTGTATTGACTGGCCGACCATTAATATCATAAATATTTAATAATACTTAATATTTACAGTTCACTCATCCAATAAAACAACACAGTAAACACCTTGGTTTTGTTGCATTACAAACTGTGCAGAGTTGCTGTGATCCTTGTCTGCAGTATAAATGCTATTTATATTTATTTTCCACTGTCTTCCACACACATGTGTTCCTGTGCTTGGTTATTCACTGTTCAGGTATAAAGGGTAACATGTTCCCTTAGCAAAGACAATCCAGCGCACACCTTTCACGATATGCAGAACACAGAGCATATGTAATAAGCACAAGAAGACTACACAACGACATGTTATTGAAATATATAAGAACCATCAGAAATGGTCCCGTGAAACAATCCATTGTTTCTATTGCACCTCGAGCGAGTATCATCGATTTGGCGGGTTTCATTATCACAGCCAGGAACGTCAGCCCACATCGGCTTCCAAAAAGTCTGCATTACCAGCAGAGCCAATTCATTTTAATAAGGTGCATGCCTTGCTTTGAAGATTCTTTCAGCTCACCCACTGTCGAAATCAGACCTCAGGTGTACACGGGCACACACAGCGTCACGTGAGGTTTCAAATCCTTCTGTGTCTTGCTATTGTGACTGCTGTATTTGCAGTATTTCTATGTGGACAGTCCTCCTAATGTATGAACGCTGCTTAAGGAAGCTTATATCAGAGCAATATGCACATATACAATATACAATTACAGTCTTAACATATTAATACCCCTAGAAATAAGAGATGTACTTTATTTTATGATGATGGAACAGGAAGATACTACTTGACTGAATGTGCCCAGTTTTAGTTCAGTTTCGAACAGGAAGTGTTTGTAACAGGGTACACAATGAAGCGGTGGAAGGGGAAACAGGTTAATGTGTCTTTATGGGTTTCAGATGTAGCAGATGACTGCTGTTCAAGCCAGTCTAGTTCTTAATGAGTTGCCACGCTGTTGGGTATCTATCTACATATAATAGCTCTTCCCTTCTTGCTCCTTGAAAAGTCCCTGGCTTTGCTTCGGTTTTACAAAGGCCAGCAGGCTGGAGAACCCTAAACCATGACAGCAACAATCACTGGACCACCACCTAACATCTCCCTCCAAAGATATCAAAGGACCGCTACCACTTCCATAATTGGAGAAACATCTACTGTTATTAATAGCGATGAAGGGATACGGAAATGCTTAGGCATCAGGTGTCTCTAAATCACCTGTAAAGGAATATGCAAAGAAGTCATCATCTTTGATAAATATTTATTATAGTATAGAGTACAATTTGTATTTTTGAATATCATAAGATAGAGTTAGCACCAGCTTTCTGTAGGATAAGACATTATTTGCAAGTTCTGCATTTTAAAAATGGCACCTTAATATATACAGTACCTGAACTCTCCAATAGGCTGGTGACACACCCAGCGGTTAGCCTTGGGTTTGTAATAAGATTCAATTATTAAATGTACATATCCTCAGCCTAATCCCATAAGCTTGGCTCAAGCCTAATACTGTGGTACATTGCGAAAGGAAAAACCAGCTGGCAGCCTGCTTGCTGTCTGTGAGCACACTTACTGGTGGCTTTCTTTCCTTTATATGATCGTTACCCCAAGTGCAGTTTCTACACAAGTGGCAGAGGAAGGACAGTGGCACTAAATAAGGAAAACACATTGTTTTAATAAGACTTATTACAAGCAACCAACATTTTATTAAAACTAGAGTTTCTACGTCTGTTTTTTTCTTCCTTTCTGTGGAGCATTTGATACTGATAGATGGATATGGCTGTACTTTTTCATAGTGTCTTCTTGCAGTGCACAGTACTGTTTTTAGACCTTGCAGAGGTTTAAATGGGTATTATTTTGCTGTAAATTAAATTTTTTTCAGACATCCTACTTAACTGATCTAGAATTGAGCATACATAGTTTTTTTGTAATATAGTATTAATGAATGTGGAATATAGTTACCGATAGTTAAAATGCTAATTATTTAAATAAGAAAAGAATTATGGTTGTAGCACAGTTATTACATTTTGTTGACTAATATATTACTTTTCAAACGACAACAACAACAAAAAATAAACGATTAGTACTTTCTCATCTATAACTGATTGCTCAGCTAGGTCTCTGCTATATTCAGATGGGGTATACTCATTAACACCAATCTTCAGGAACTCTAAAAGGGAAGTGATAGCAAGGTATCTGAGTATCTAATGAGGCAGGCTGAATCCATCCCAATTCAAAAATGTATTAGCTATTCCCAAGCAGGGTCCCGCTATACCCTAGTGGAACTCAATCCTGGTTTCTTGTTTTTTTTTTTTTTTTTTTTCAAAGATTTTAAGTTGTTTTGCAGTAAATGTGTAAAATGTATTTGATTTGTTAAACAGGATGTGTGAAAGGGTTTGGTACTGGTGCCCAGTGTATGAATTCAGCATCCCACCCCCGAAATAAAAAACCAAAACTTCTGCTGGAATAGTTGGAATAGTTTTTTTGTACAGAACCTTCTGTTATTTTGTGTCGTGGCGATGTTGCGTGCTGCGAATAACGCTGTGTCCATCACCAACGAAGAATTTGGTCTTCTTTTGCAAACACATTGTACACAACGTGACAAACCTTTCATACACTACGATCTCACATCTCTTAAACGACAACATGTAAAATATTACCCGTTACTCACTTCTTTCTCTTATTAAAAATATGATTCTTGTAGAAGACACCATGGGCACTGGTTAAAAAGCAATGAACTGGATTGAGAAGTTTATACAAAAACTAAAATATTGAGATGATGACGTTGGAGTAGAAGACACCTGGTGAGACAGGATGAACACCACAGCACCCAGTGCTGCTTTCTTACAGTATAAATGGTTGCATGTATTTTGAATGCTGGTGGATTACTTCCACTTGTAATAGATGAAAGAGCTGTACCTCTGGTATTGTGTAAAATACTAATTATAGATTGTAGAGGATACACATTAGGGGAAGCACTAGTGGTTCGTTTGTTGAATATCTCACTTTCTCTTGTGTGCATTTGTATTTTTACGTAGCTATTTAAAATTGAAATTATTTTATGAAGATGTTTTATACTTAGGCGGTGGAGGGGCTAGTTATCACTAAGATATGTGACCTACAGCCTAAAAGATAAACGTTTGGTAATAAAGCATTATCACGCGTGTATGTATAACAACAAGAACTTTAGCTCTGATGTATCATGAATTTTCGCTTTTGGCTAATTGCATGAGAAAGTACTAATCCTGCAGGGACAATTTTTTCTTTGTTACATGATCTGAAATTTCAACTACAATTCTCTGAATTACACCTGGTCCGATTTTTTTGTGACATAAAATATAGCCTCGTTTCCATGGTTGTCCTTAAGCTGTGTTGTGTTAGTCTCATCTGTGTCTGTGTGGACCATGCTAAGGGAATGGGGTTTGGATGTTTCTCGTGTAAATATTATGTCACTGAAAGAAATGTGCCAAGTAATAAGATGTAAAAATGTAAATAAGTGAAAGTTTCATTTTTCTAATAAAGGCTCTTTCTGCCACTTTATATGAATACTGTATCTATAGGTGACTGCCTATGATAACTCTTCTGAAAATACAATTGCTTTTCATAGCCTCTTATGAATGTCGATATGCTAGCAAGTGCCCTATAGAAGGAGATCTGTTCGAGAAAATGTTCCAAAAAAATAACCTTTTATTTATTAGTTTTAAACCTTTTATTTATCTTTTTTATAGACAATTTCTTTCAGCAAAGACCCTTACGTTTAATTTAGCCCTTGAAAACAAGAGAGGCAAGGCAGAGAACATTAGGAATCTAATGCTTCCTTACATGTAACAGCAAGCACTGTGTTTTTACCCAGTCATCTGTTCAGCTCCAGCTAGAATCGGCCTCTTTGTCTTCAGTTTTTCCACTTTTAATAAAACGAAAACAATCATTTACTTTGATTTTGGAAGCCAGTATCCGTAGCTGCAGAAGCAGTGAATATGAATTCTATACTACATGCTGTAGAGCCCTTTCTGCAGACACCTCCATAACTCATAAGGTGCTGCTTAAAACAAATTCAGACCCAGCATATGTTCATGTCATTTGCAATCCACTGTTGGGATCTCTTCATCACAACTGGACATATTCTTCCAAACCTTCTACAGTATAAATATTAAAATCACTTCCCTAGATTTCTTGGCTCTCCTTTTTGACAGTTAATCAAACCATCAGCAATTCGTCAGGGCCAGGAGATGTAGCCTGTCTCCTCCTCCCTCTTCTTCATCAATACTTAACCACATGGTGAGATCAATAGACGTTTGATTGATCCTTCTAGCTGGGTGTCTGAAAGAAGACATAAACAATCTTTTAATTCAGATTACAGAAGTGGATGCCAGTAGAGCAGTAACTCTGCAAACCTGCAATCAGGCGTTGTGTCTGGCTGGTTCATACAAAACAACAAGTGATTGAGTATCCCTGTCCATATTTGCCATTCCACAGGGACACTAACCTGCTTAGGCATGAGTCATCAAGCTTACTTCATTTGCTGTGTACTTATTTAACAATGTGTTCATTTGAAATAGTTAGCAAACACAGTTTGAATGAATTTCAGTCTAAAATGAAATGAGGGGACTCAGCACGTAATCCCAAGCGCATGATGGCAAACTTAAATGTGTGTCATTAAATCACTCTGCTTAGTTATTTAAAACCGACATTTAAATAATGTCAAATCAATGCAAACAAATGTTCTGCTTAAACGAAAGCCATGGATCCGCTAAGCCTCATTTCTCCCTTCTGTCATTCCTTTTGCAGAGGCATGCAAATGTGTTCTTTATATCACGTGGACCCATTCCCAGTTATAATGACCTTCTTGCAATTTCATATTTACTCCTCATCAGTGATGTTGTTTAGTGCTGCCCATGTGTTGCTAATTCCTTGTGTGTGCTTTGCTCATAGCAGCAGACCGCTCCTGTCCTGCTCTTCCCATCCAAGCACATTCTCATTCAAAACCTGTAATATTAAAAACGGAATTAGAATATCCATTTGTTGAAATTAACTTTTAGTTAAGGTATTGCAACTCTGAATTTCACAACTATTTGTTAATGTTCCATAAAAATAAAAGAAATTAAATGCGTCGGGCCTCTTTGGTATCAGTTCAAATGCTTATCCAGGCACTGTGTCCCCAGAAAGGGGGTATCTTCATTTTATCAGTGCTCAGAGTAAGGGAGAGTCAAACAGTAAACATGCCTGTGCAGCTTTAATGCTAATAGGAAAGCAACTGGGCCTTAGCTGGAGAAATCAAGGACTGCCGCAGTGCTGTACAGTCAACACGACAGCATAATAACTGCATAGGAGTATGTAGGTCATTCTATCCACAGGCTTAAGCTGCTGCTCTTTTTAAGAAGAATCGTGTCTTTGAGATTCTAGATGTGCCCTGGCATCCTAATTGAGGCTAACGCACACAGCTTAAAAGAGCAGTACATTGCAATACGCATCTTTAGCATCAATGTTAAATTATTATTTTTTTCTTACTGGGTATGTTTTTTTTTTCATGGAGGGCTGCTTATTTCCTCTGGAGACAGGATCTGTGAATATCGATTCCTAAAGCAGTGTTCAGGCAGCTGTAGAACATGCAGTGTTAGCAGAAGTGGAGACGTGTGCAATAGATATGATTTTAATGTCTGGGTGTTGGTTGCATTGCTTACCTGCTTGTGAAACTGCTTTAGTGTTAGATGTGGCACAGAGCTGGAAAAATGGAAGTCAGCTTTTTCGGTCTAATATGGACCATTTGAATTACTTAAAAGGGTGCAATAAATCATTAAATGCCTGAGCTCTTCTAAGCAGTATTGAAGTTGCAATGAATTACTTTTGCAAACCGGCTGAGCAATGCATGCCCCAGATGGATTATTTTCTGTAATGGATGTACAGTATACTGATAAAAAAAAAAAAAAAAACACCATCATGTCACAGATTTTCCTTCACGTTAAAGTTGTTACTAATTTTATTAATTTGAATATACTGTACAAAGCAAAATGCCAATGCTGTTGAACTGTATGTAATGCTTGGGTCCGACAGTCTGTTTGTAAAATTTAGGTTGTATTTAGGTTTGGATAGGTGACCAGCATGGGAGCCTCTTATTTTACAGCTGGTGTATAGGAAATGGACAGTGCTGATTGCAGGGAGATCGTTTAAAGGACCATAAGCAGGCAGTGTGCTCCAGTGGTTAAACTCCAGGGCTTGCAACCAGAAGGTTACTGGTTCAAATCCTGGCAGTTACCCACTCACTGTGTGACCTTGAGCAAGTCACTTAACCTCCTTGAGCTCCATCCTGCAGATGAGATGTTAAATCAATGTCCTATTGTAAGTGACTCTGCATATAATGCACAGTTTGCTCTGTAAAGGGCTTTGTGATGGTGATCCACTATGAAAGGTGCTCTATAAAAATATTATTAGTATTATTATTATTATTCAAACCCAAGCCTCCCAGTTCCTATTCAGATCTATTACTCAAATCCAACACCTGACTTTGATTAGTGCATCATTGGATAACATATCGGAGTGTGGACTTCTTTGAAGGTCACGGCTGCAATGTTAGGCTCTCCAGACAGCTTGAATAAACTCAAGCAAAAGGAAATCACTTTACTTTTCATTAAGCTGCTCTCATACATTAAGCAGAAACATAAAATTTATGCAGACTTAAAATGGACTATTGAAGCATTACTATCTCTTCTAGGGTAAGAGTTAAGGCAATTTATTCATGCGCTTGCTTCCTGGATATCCACAGTAATCAATCAGGTTATATTTTTTATTTTTTTGCAATGGTTAAGGTAGACTCCTATAAGCCACTTTGCAGCAGGGAAACAGACGAATATTGAAATAACCCAATGTCCTTCTGAATGGCATTGTGCTGGGATCATTATTGTAGGGTGTCTGTGTTTCTTTTAGATGATTTTAGATATTCCAAACTCTATTAATTTTTTATAAGCTTTGCATTTGACCAGTATGATTGAGTACTAAACATTGCCCCCCCCCCCCCAAATGATTACATTTACACATGTCCTTCTGTTGTTGATTTTCATTACATGTGTAATAACAACATAATTGCAACACAATTCTGCAGTTTGAAGACATGTTATAAACATGTAATAAACAGCATGTCCCTGTGTTATGAAGCCTGAAGCTACTTGCTTGTAATGTCATTATTGTAATAAGTGTTGTTCCTGGTTAATCAGCTGATACAGTAGCACTGAACTGTCTACTTTCGTAGAGAGACGATAGCAAATGGAGGGAAGGGTTTTTAGGTGTGTGTAAACTGCAGAGGGATACTTCAGTAACCTTGTACTGTTATTGGATCAAATAAGCAAAGCAGCGATTCAGGCAGGGAGCTCACTTTTAACCTTAGATCAAATGAAGGAAATATCAAGCATATTTTAGGCGCTTCCAACGCTCTGAACAAACCTTTCAGTCTAATTGCTGGCATCTTATTTGTCTTTCGATAAACAAGCCAAAGGATGTAGTGTGAAAATATGAATACTGTAGTAATGACGTCCAGGCTATGCTTTAATAAATAATCTATCGCATGAGTTTCCAGACTGAATTAGTAGATCACTAGTGAAACTGGCTCTATCAATTTGGGAGCTAACCTTGGATGGCTCCTATGTCATTAATAAAAATAATGCACATTATCTGATGCTATATAAAGAAAAAGGAAACCAATAAGCCCATTAGATGTATACTTCTGCATGTATCTATTACTCAGTACAACATAATGAATGCCGTCATCGGTAATGGATCATCTCAATTCACATTTAAGAAGAGCAAGGATGCTTCAACCTTGACCCTAGTCGCATGCTGCTTTTCCTTCCTGTTTTGGCTAAGATCGATCAATTTAAACAACAATCAAAGCTATACAAGCTGCCCTTGAGCATATCACTACTAACCATTGGATCCCTTCGGACATGCTCATCCCTCAGCTCATTATTATTCAGAGTGTAAGGTCTGAGGGTGTGGGGCACGCGGGGTCCAGGCTGCTTCATGGTTGCACCTGCATACACACAGCACCATGGGCTCGAATTGTTATAGCTTAGGATAAACGTAGGAGCACATCAGGTCGGAGCAAAAAAATAAGCAAATTTTACAGAGAAACATACCTTTGACCCGTGTGGAACATGAACCTGGAGAATGGCTAAGTCCACTTAGTTTCTCCATGGCCCCACGCCCAGCAAAATGAGAGACAGGCTCCATCTACCCACACACATTAAAATCACAATAGTCGTAGAAGTGTTCCAATTGTCCAATTTCTTTGTTCTTTTAGTCGTGTTCCTCTTTCTTAACAGAGGTATTCTTACTGCAACACATCCATTAAGTCCTGATTTCAAGAGTGACCTTCGTACTGTTGATTTGATGGACAGCGACACCTGTGCCTTCTGCCAGTTTTGCACAGCAGTGTATATTTTTTTGATATAGTTTTTAAGCTCAGCAATTTTATCATGGTAACTGCTAACAATTAAATATGGAGATGTACTGTGTTGTTTAATTATTATCCAGCAAGATGGAATTTGTGATGCTCTGCATATTCTGGAGAGATTCAATAACTATGCAAGCTTAGGCTCTGGGCTTGGTTGAATGAGCTTTAATCTTCTCTCCATGGTTTTTTATGCTGTTTTATAACAGCACGTATGCGCTCCACAATTCATGCAGATAACCTTTGCTTTAAAACTGGCGAACAAAATTTCTCTTATGAAACAAAGAGGCTCTTATCTCGACTTCTTTGAAAGTACTGTCTAAACCTCTATAAAGCGGTGATAGACTGTACTTCAGCATCTGAAGCCCTATCATCATTCTGTGAGCAGGACTGGTTCCTCGGTGTGTACTGTAGCGACGCATGGTAGAAATATACTGACGGGGGTTAGTACAGGATTGGTTTTGCGGATCTCATTAAAGGTTTGTCCTCTTTTTCAAATGTCTGAAGTGCTGGTCCAACTAAGTCTGAAACGGAGTGATTTTGTTACAACACAAATCTGCTCGAGACAGCAGTGACCTCAATCTCATCAGTTCATGTTGTTGGCTCATCTCCTATCCTTTTCCTGCTCTTGTTTGTTACTGAAAGCTGGTGGAATGAGAATCCCCTCTCCTGTAAGGTGATGCAGTACACAAGCATTTGTACGAAAATAGCAAGCATCAGGAATGGAGCTCTGGTGCTACTCTGTTCTTCCACAGCCAATGCTTGAGACAATCCCTACTCACATTGCCATAGTTAAATGCTTACAGCAATTGTTAGATGCCCTGCAAGGGGTCATGACCTGTGAGGTCCAGCAAAAAAAAAAAAAAAAAAAAAAAATGGCACAGAGTTTGTTCTGAATAGTTCTGGCTCCAACAATAAACGTTTTGTTGAATGGAGTCAAAACTCTGTGTTGGTTTCCTTATACTTTATTACACCACCCTGGAATCACAACTCTCCTCAATACTTTATTAACATTTCCATAGATGCCGTTCAATGAATTAACAACCCTGCACCCTGGTTTTATGTTGACAATTTCTGAACAAAAAAATGCATTTATGACAACTAATCAACATGCATGTCTGAGCTCCTTCCTCAATGCTGCTCCCTATCGTATATTGCAAGCCCATCAGAACCTGATTGGAACAGCACAGCTCTGTTTGTAATGCTGCATTGTGTGGGGTGAGCTTCTCCTCTTGCACAGTAAACACAGCATGCATTGTGACATATTAGCGGTAGAATTCTGTTTCCCTGGAGCTATATTACATAAGAGCTTCTATTTTTGATGATTTACCTCATGCATGATACTGCTTTTTTTAACTGCATGAATCATTATTTAAATTTTATGGTCGTGTTTTTGAACTAATTTAGAGCCAGCCAAATTGCCCATAACGCCACCTGATTTATATGGAGCATTGGTTTCCAGCTGTTCCGAGATACCCCCTCCATCTGCTCCCGGACGCAGGCTCCTGCTCCTGCGTCTGTGGGGAAATGCAAGTAACCCAGTTAGCTTACATGCAGAGAGCTCATAGAGGGACCCCTTCTAGTGCTGTTTGGAAATGCATCCATCCCACCAAGGTGACAACATGAGTGCTGATGAGCTCAGATACAACAATAATTGGTATGTTACAGACAGAATATTTTCAAAGCCCTTGTTTTCACAATTTCTTTACCTAACGGTGATGCCACAATGTCCCTTATCAATCCTTTCCTTTTTTTGCTAGAATGTTCAGTGCATACAAAACGTGACCTTTAAAATGATTAAAATGTTAAATCATTTTGTGCATGAAAATAAAGCATCCTCTAATTGGTGCTAGCTGTCATCAAGTACAGGGTGTGTGGACATTTGAGGGAGGTGCCGGAGACACGCAGGGTTCAGTTTGAGAGTGTCTAGCTCTGTTTAAAAATGAATCAAGAGTATTATTGTGGCAGACCATTCTCACCATGCACTCTTATTTTTAGCTCTAACTTGACTGGAATCATTTATGTGGCGTCAGAGTTAGATGGGATACAAATCACGTCTTATTAATTTTATTTTGCAATTAAATACTTTAAAAATATATGTTATATATAGTATTGTATTAAATACACACACAATTAGATCCCATTAAAAGAGGGTTATTTCATACACCTCCGTCTGTCCTGTGGCTTTTGCACGTCACAGCTCGAAGAGAATGTTCCAATACAGCAACGTTTTTGTATTAAAAACCTGCTTGCAATTTTGAGAAGGCCTCTAGTTTATACCTCATAATCTTGTCAACCAATAGTCTTGAGGATTTAAACTGGCTCTGGAGAGGCGGTGTGGACTATCTAGCTGTGGGGAATTTATCAAGCGATTGGTCTCATCAGCATATCCTTAAAGAGATTTAAAATAATCCCATTTATCGACATTAAAAACCGAATCCACACTATATTAAAACTGGCACCCAACAGGAACTAAGATTATACATAGTATTAGATTGTTTTGTGAATGCATTTTTGATTTCCCATATCTACTCTGTCTGCAGTCCGCATGTAACCTTGCACTATATATTTTGGGATAATGTACTTGAGAACATTGTCTTCTGAATGCCCTCCCTTCCCCAAGTTGTGCCACTCAGTAGTTTTATCTAATGGAAGATGGTGCCGTTAGTCTGGTGATTGGGGTGTCAGGACTGATTAACTGGCATGCTGAGCTCAGTTTAATGAGTACGTAGCTTTGAATGACGTTATAATCATTGTGATGCTGGAAACCACAGCTAATAGGATAATATGTTTTATTGCTGTTTTCATGTTGCTTGGATGATCTGAGCTGTTATGTTTCCCTTGAAAACATCCTGCTTCCCGGTAAGCTTAAGCAATCACTACGGGCATGAGTGCCATATTCTCTGATGAGATATCTGCTTTATACAGCATTGGAAACAGGAATAAATAAATAATTACATGTAATCGGCTAGCTTATTATACAATTTGGATTGGACTCAAATATCATTCCCTGCAGCTGTGTTTTCTGATTGCTATGATCTCTGTAATTGCAGCCACCTCCACTTCACTCTTAACCTAGTTTGCACCTGTCATTGTAGAGCATTTTGCTTTGTTTTTTTCCCTCTTTGTAAAAATTTCTTTGACTTTTAATAGATTTAGTCAAATCATCAAGTATAGCAAGTGCTGTTTAGATCCTTGTGCGAGCTTGCCACTGTGATCTCAATCCTCGGGGAACAGTGATTCCAAGCTACTGTCATACCCCCAGCGCTCATTAAAACATTTATAAGCACTAGAGGGAACATTACTGAAGGAAAAACAGGAGAGAAATAATGTTTTCATTTTAAAAGGGCTATACATATTGTGAAGTATAAATACTGCAATAGAAATTGCCATAGCTGTCATTAAAATATAAGCAGCATTCCATGGTGTTGCAGTACATTTCTATTTGCTTGTATGCTGGTGTACATGCATGAAAAGCACCTGCCAGGGAGAGCGCAAGGCTGAAGCCCATGTGCCTGAGCAAGGCTAGATTGAATTAAGTTTGTCAATTCTATCAAGAGGGATCATTCCAGCCTTTGGCAATGCGGGTAATTGAAAAGCGAAGGAAAGGAGGGGCAGCTGCAGTTGAACCACTGAGTCAGAGTAAGCGTTTTGAGGTGAGGGGGCCTTATTATCTGAATCAGTGATCACTTTCTGCGGCCTCAATTTTGTCACAGCTAAATAACGTCATTTGATGGGCCCCCCGGACTGCCTGTTTAAACACTATTGAAAAATAGGGTTTAAACAATTTATCAGTTATTTCGCTGTCAAAAAAATCAAGAAAATGCCTGCACTCAATTTTCCGGATTGAGTAATCCATGAAGTTTTTGCTTCTTATTTTGATTTATTGAGAATAGTGCAGGAGTGCAATGTAAAACGAGTCCATTTTCACACGTGTTCAAGAGCTCTGTGCTAATTAAGTGCCCTGCGAATACAGTTAATTAATCTAAACAAATGCTTTGCCTACTGAAGGAGGACATGAACGCGCTGAAATAAATGTTTTAACGATACAAAAAAAACGAACAACATCAATGGTTTTAATTAGAATGTCACATCTCCAAATGCCAATCGTGCCTAAGGCAAGATTCAAGCAAATTAGCCACATTGCATAAAACAAAGCAGAATCTAGCCGAGAAGAAGCTATGATTAGGACTGTCACTTCTCTCCAGCCCTGTCACCTCCCCCTCCAGATAAGAAGAGCTATAAAACTAATACAAGGTGGAATCTGCTGGAAACACTACCATGGATAGCCAGCTTAATTGCTGCTAATGCAGAGTTCATTTATTTCATGTTAATTTTGTAGCTCCTGGGTGATGGAATAATCCACATTATCTTAATTGATTTCATGAGTTTGGATTTTGCCATTTTGAATGTATTATCTGAGCCATCTTAATGAATTTAAAACAGAATGTTTTAATAACGCGGGTTTTAGGGAGGTGCTTAGCATACAGTTTTGAAAAAAAAATCTGACTGTTAAAAAATGCACCATAAGTGTGAATGGAGAACTTTTGGTGTGAATATAAATGCATTGAGAATTGTGGCACTTCACCTAGGTAAGAATCACTGTCAAGCTGGTCTGTTACCATACTTCAAACACACAAGCACATTCCTACATTATTACACAAAGCTTGGTGTCTATCGTGTATATTTCAGTAGAGACCATTACAAATCATGCAAGTGTCGTGCACATTGTAAAGCTGGGCAGAACATCTGGTTTGGAGACAGGCGGACAGATAGACTGGAATGTGAACAGAACAGTGACATCGGGATTGGGACCCAGAATCATGGAAAAAAAAAACCAAAAAAACCTGAAGTGCAAATCTCTGAAGGGATCTCAGGGTCAGGAAGAACCTGAACATTTGACGCCTGTGCACCACACACTGCCTCCTCACTGTATACTCCCATGTGGTATGTGGTAGCAATTGACGATCAAACCCTGACATCCAGGCTCACAAACCAACATGCCCCTTCTGAGACGGGCTTACCCGGCCGTTCTTTAGTCCATAATCTTGCAAAAGCACAAAGGTGAAGGCTGAGCCCTCTGCGGAACACCAGCCTAGATCAGCAACGTGCTGTGTTCCGGCCGCCTGAGCTGGTCTTGAACTGGTCTTGTGCTGGCTCTTCTTTCTGTTCTAAGAATGTCTGTAATAGCATGAAGATGCCATGGAAATAGAAGAGAAGGTGAGTCAAAAATAGATTCTGTTATACCCGATGCGCTTGAACTGGTCTTGTGCTGGCTCTTCTTTCTGTTCTAAGAATGTCTGTAATAGCATGAGGATGTCATGGAAATAGAAGAGAAGGTGAATCAAAAATAGATTCTGTTATACCTGATGCGCTTGAACTGCATCTCTAAAAGGGGAGCAGTTTACTCTGTAGAGAAATCTAGTTTGGAAGCTCCTGCAGATTGATCTGTGAAAAACGGATGTCATGTTGACCTTATGCTTCGCCCTAATCAATCTGCTGCTAATTATATGTATGCAGAGGGCTCAATTCTTTGGCTGAGAAAAAGAGGGCAAGATTAGAGGAAATGCAATATCTATTCCTCCCTGGCTTCTCTGAGAGAATAAGTCAGAGTATAGCACAGATAAAGAAACAAGGAGAAGAGGGATCAGGAGCATCACTGAAGAATTTCCATAGCACAAAGTACATATTAAAATAGGGTTCTTCCAAATGGCATGCGTAACTGTGCCACCTACCCTGAGCTTTCCTCTAGGGTTATCACCCCAAAAACCAAGCAGTGCCTAGAGCTCTAAACGCACATCTTTATTATTACAGCTATAGATGAACAATGCTGCAAGTAAAGCCATCAATGTAAGCAGCTTAATACACTAATAATAACACAATTAATAATAATACAGTGTAAAAACACTGTTAAAATGTATAATCAGTTGTGCAGTTACAATATAACAACGTGTTTCATCACAAAATGGAAAATACTTTTATTTGATAACGTCTTTTGTAATTGCACTGCATTTACACATGTGGTTGTGTGTGCACAATGTAATTGCTATGTATCCACAAGTACAGTGTAATTACAGTGTAGTTAGAGACTTCATGTAGTGTGTTACCAGGTGAGCTTTTGACTGTGGGGGGGTTTCTGTCACAAACACATGAAATGTCTTGTCAAGAAGAGTCTTTTCTTCTTTCCTCCTGATAAAAACAGGAGAAAAGATGCAATCCTTCACAAGCAGAGTTCTAAAAGGAAGAAGAAAGGCAGTTGCTTCCACAAGTCGATGGTATTTGGCATTAGGCAGGACCCGTGCCCATTGGTACAAGATCATCCACGCAAACACACATAGCAACGTGCTGCTGCAAGGACTTTACCTAGAGCTCATTAGGGTCACACTGCAGTGCTGGCTCGCAAGGGGGGAAGCTGCTGTACCACTGTATTGCGCTCCAGAGCTGTTCTCTGATCAGCTTGGTAAACGAAGCACTGTTATTTCACAAAGTGCAGAGTGTATTCAATGACAAATCCTCACGTGAATGGTTTTCTATTGGGAAGGAAATGTGTTTCGACAGCAAATCCTAAATATTAAGCGGGCTGAGAGCAAAAAATTATAGAAGACAGTGATTCATGAAAGTGATGGATCTATATGAAGAAAACCTGACACTTCCCCATGCAAAGTGTAATAGCCAACACTCCAAGAAAATATTGTGCCATGATTAGGGGTAATATACTGTAGTGTGTGGATCAGAGAATCCAGCCATGTCAATGGTACATCATGCAATGGAGATGAAGAAAGAGAATAAAGCTTAAAATCGCATCCGCTACATGTAGTTATGTACTTATCAGTGCTCATTCTGTACAAAATGTGCTCAATTGTTACCAGACACAAGAGACAGCTTAGTGGCTGGAAGGAGAAGATCCATTATAGTCCTGAGTAGTTTCTTGTTAGTTGTATGAAGCCAAAATTGTTTGATTCTTTTTTGGAAATAATGTGGAGGCAACATTGTCCGCTGCATGTACAGTCCACTGGCTGGTTGAATGCGTGACTGCATGTACAGTCCACTGGTTGGATGAATGCGTGGCTGCATGTACAGTCCACTGGCTGGTTGAATGCGTGGCTGCATGTACAGTCCACTGGCTGGATGAATGCGTGGCTGCATGTACAGTCCACTGGCTGGTTGAATGCGTGGCTGCATGTACAGTCCACTGGTTGGTTGAATGCGTGGCTGCATGTACAGTCCACTGGCTGGATGAATGCGTGGCTGCATGTACAGTCCACTGGCTGGATGAATGCGTGGCTGCATGTACAGTCCACTGGCTGGTTGAATGCGTGGCTGCATGTACAGTCCACTGGCTGGCTGCATGAATGCGTGGCTGCATGTACAGTCCACTGGCTGGATGAATGCGTGGCTGCATGTACAGTCCACTGGCTGGTTGAATGCATGGCTGCATGTACAGTCCACTCGTTTGCTTGAGAGCTGTGTGTAAACGTAATTAGGGTTCATTTCTGTAGGCTGTAGTATTTTCAGAAGAACAAAAGATAAAGGAGGTGGAAGTATGCTATTAGAGAACATGAAAGAAAGATTTAATGATTCATAGGAAGTCAGGCACCAGTGTGTCAAAAATACACAATGGCATTTACCTGATGAACAAACCACAGTGGCTGATGATGAGAGTGAATCAATAGAAGTTCAGCTTTTTCTGAGTGAAGAGCTGAATACACTTGTGCAAATGGTTTCGGCTTGCTTCTCTACCTGTAGTCTCTCTGCTTGTTCATACAGCTTAGCCTTTACTGTAGAAGCTAACAAGCAACATCTCCAGGTGCATCCAGCTATCTATCATAAAAAAAGAAAACAAAAACACCTTTTACTATATTATTATAGACAGTATATTTTATAAATACTTTGAAAATACAAGGAGCCAGACCTGCAAGCTGTTCCTGGTCGAGAGACCCTCTCACATGTCAGATTGTGAACATCCAGCAGTGAAGAGAGCACAGTAGTTTGTTTATCAGTGCCAGAGGATCTCAGGAGACCAGGTTCTGGAAAACATGAATGTGCTGGTCAGAGCTGCTATCGTGGAGAACGGCAGGGGGGATAAAAGTGGATGTGCATTTTTTGTGACAACGATGTCACAATCAGTAGAAATACATAACGGAACTAGCAGACATCAAAGACAGCAGCTGTCTTTGGGCACTAGAGGATCCAGCCCATCTAAAAAATTGTTCCTTGTTTTATGCATGCAGCCTGGACTGGAACCTGTAGAACCTGAGCGTTCCGTTAAGCCCCTTTATTGTGTCATGAGTCTCATCCAATCACAAAACAAGGGGCTCCCACCTACAAGCCAATCGGTTTTGTGCCTTCACGACTTTGTGCTGATAAGATGCAGGCTCTTACGTAACAAAGTGTTATTTTGATCATTTGAATAAGGACACTTAAATGCCACGCTTCTCTACTTGTCTGGATATTTTATTTCTACTGGTGTGTTATATTAAACCAGAAATACTGTAACAAAAATGAAGGCAGATGTAAAACCAAAGATACTGAAGAAAAAAAGAGTTCATAATTGAATCAAGGCATAATGTAATTCTCAGTAAAATTAATTACGTTTAATCAAGGGTTTTAATTAAGCCCTTTTTAAAATTAATAATCACAGTTGTATGACTATAATTATGAGCAGTACAGAGCAATGAGGGTAAAACGTATAACTATTTCAAGTCTAAAATAGCCCCTTCTTAAAGCGTATAACCATTTCAAGTCTAAAATAGCACCTTCTTTAGCTGGTTTATTTACACACGGGAGCATCTGTTCACAAGGAGCTGAGGAGTTTAAAGACATTTCTGGGTTTTAATATCATAATGTATACAGACTCTTAGCACTGTGTCCTTTGTGAGCATAGAGAGTCATTTTACAGTACTCCAATATGTGCAGGTACTGATAAAGTGTTTATAGACTTGACAAAGCTTTGAGAATGGCCCTGCATTTAATTGACCTTAAGAAGTCCTGTAATGAGGTGTGAAGAACAGGTCCACTGAGCCAAAGTGCTCACGATAATGGCAAACACAAGCTGTGCAACATATTGAAATTCAGTGTGGCAGAATATAGGGTGGTGGGATAGAGAAAGGAGCAGGCTTGGATCAGTGTGGGTCAAAAGTTAGTAGCTACACAAGGCAACTTTATCACCCCACCTTAAGAATTTACAATGCGTAATCAATTAGTTGCCATTTTTGTTCTCTAAGTGGTAAAATGCCCCTGAATATGGAAGTCATCTTGAGTAAGTAACCAGTAAGCTGCCTGCACTGTGGACAGGAAGACTCTTAGGGCTCCCCAAGGTAGCTAAAACAATGCCAGTGGCAAATGAAGTTTGGCATAGGTTGCATCATGGTCACCTTATATACAGCGCTGTCATTCTATCCATGCATAAATGTGTATTTCACTGTTTTCACAGTTATAGAACTATATTATGCTACATGAACATAATTTAGATCTTTTATTTAACATTGTGTAATTAAAGAAACTATAAAACGATATCCCAAAATAGTATTACAGTATTTCAAGTCAGATTTCAATTTTAGTCAGTTTTTCATGAAGTACTATGGAAAACTACAAAGCGGTATGTAGTTCAATATATTAATATTCAGCTGGCTTTATTCGACTTTATGAAGCATGCACTTTCGGCCATAGCTGCAGTGGTAGTTGCAGGTTGTTATTGTTTATTCATTTTGATGATCATTTATGACCTGTTATAAACCGTTGAAAAACACAGCATTCAATATCTTGTAAACAACTAAACAAATGTTTTAGTAATAAACCTGCCCTTTCTGTTGGTTTGATGCCCCCGGGCTACACTAGACCTGGCAAAGCTTCAGTGTTACTCTCTAACATAAAGAGACGAGAGGGCACCCAAGTGACATTTATCAAAGACATGCAAAAATACTGCTTTGTGCACTCCAGGGCATTTACTGAGATAAAGTAATAAGTGCAGCTAGCAATATATGCTTCAGGCAAGCCCAGAGACTCCTGGGGTTTCTTCACAGCACTGCAACTGATTAATCCGCGGGTTCTGAGAATAAACAGGATTGAAAAGTAGAAATGCCGAAGGGAGAAACGTGAAGGACATTAGCTTGTCAAGCCTTGACACAGTCTGGTGGATGGATGAGCACGTTCACAATGATTTTTAGGCTTTTTTTTGTCTCCAGGTCAACGTTTGACATCGTTTTTCAGAAAGGAAAAAAACACATCAAAATAACAACACCTGTGTATTAACAATAAACACATGAAATGAAAAGAAAGAGATTAGGCTGCTTGTAAGAGACAAGCTCTCTTCTGAGTGTCTGATTTGCAGTTCTGAACTATGGGCTTGTTTGCGCTGTTTGCACAATGAAAGGACACAGTCTGTTCATTTCCCAGCTGTTCAGAATCATTTCGTGCATTAGCAGCTGGTGCAGAAATCACTGTTTAAAATGTTCTCGTGGGGGAGAACCAATACAAATATTATGATTACAGAATGAGATACAGTGTTTCAGTCTCGAGGTTTTGCTGACGGCAAAACCTATATATATATATATTTATACACACACATATACACATACACTCTCACACACACACACACACACACACACACACACACACACACACACACACACACATATATATATAAAATTCATGATGATTCCTTCATAATTCTTGTTCTGTTCCTGGGTGCCTGTTTTACATTGTTCATGTTGAATGCAATCAGTTGTAAGGTAAGGTTACTGTATTAGTTCCTCATCTCAAGGACAAACTCAGTAAAGGTGTCTCGTTGAGGGGATAACGTCACTCTATATGTGTGCATGTGTGTGTGTGTGTGTGTGTGTGTGTGTATATATATAAAAATATATCATGTTTAGGCCATGGGGCCTCAAATGCAGTCAAGTCCCTGCTGAATACAGAAACAAATAAAATCTTGACTGAAAGGAGGGCTGATATATTCTCTGATACCCTCTGTGGGGACTTGACTGTAATATTTTTTTGTTTGTTACGCTTGTTCCTTATGCAATATTTACTACCGTGAATTAAAATAAAAAAATTAATGACTGAGCAGGTCAGATGCAAGGATATGGTTTTAACTCTGGGGCTTAAGACAGGTGTGAGGCCTGCAGACTCCACAATAACGATATCTTACCTGAGCTCGCATTCCAAAAGAAGAAGAAGAAGAAGAAGAAGAAACTCTCAGAAACTCTTTGAAGTATGTGGTAAATGGTTGGGTTCACCAGCAGTTCAGTGACTGCACGCCAGAACATTTTAAGGCAGATTTCTCCTGCTGATCCTCAACCAGAAATTGAGAAATGTCTTTTTTTCTTGATATAAAACGTCAAGTTTTAAGATTTTATAATACAGATTTATAAAGACTCAAGGATGGATGAAATAAAAAATTCTGGACCAGTTATCTTTTTATTTTATGGTGCTACTTCTTCTACAACATTTTTTTTGCATTGAGTAAAGCAAAAACAGAGAATGGACCCATTTTTATTGGCTATTATGAGCTATAGCTGTATCAGATTCACAGTATTTCAAATGCAATGCAAGCCAAGTTTGTTACTGACTGTGTAACCTCAGTATACAGAACGGTATCCGTATTGTGTTATCAGCTTTTACAATGTGCTTGTTGAAAATGGAGGACTGGCCCAGTATTTTGCGTCAAAGGCTTCTTGGCATCTCTGTGAAACAGTGTCTTACCAAGCCAGTGAGATCAATTGTAATGCAAAAATGATTTTGATCATCTGAAGTTCATACCACATAGTAACTTGACATTTAGCATTAGTGCCCAAATAAAATAGTTTTAGTGTCGTTACAATGAGCCAATTCCAAATGAAAAAGAGGGTCCGGCCTTCAAAGAACAAATGGTCTGCAGCACGTCCATCAAGGGAACCTGGCTTTCAAAACAAATACTCTCGCGGTTTGAAAGCAAAGCTGTGCCCGTGGATTTGCATGAGAATATTTTCCATTAGAATGATGCCTGTTGTCATTATTGGTTTGTTTGTGCTGTGGTGACTGAATTTAACATCGGAAGCCTCGTCGGTGGAGGAGGATGTCAGTAAAAGCAATCTGAAGCACCGAGTCTAATATTTGTGTAAACACCAGCAGGCATGAAGAGTTCAATACCGATCAGCATCCGACTGTCTGCCTGGAGACACGGCGCAGGCTTGTTTTATCTCTTCAAAAACACATATTTCACACTAACCTCTCACTGGCTGCACACCCATATTTCACCTGTCACACTGAAGCCTCTTCAGGTAGCAGGTGTCCACCTCATATCTCTACTGACAGGCACACTCTCTTTAGACAATTTAACAGATCCAAAAATGACAAGCGATAAATATAAAGGTCCAGTCCTAAAACTGGAGCCCTTTAGACATTTTGCTTAATTGGTTGATTCTGGTTTTATAAGATAAAAAAAAGCTGATGAAAAATATATAGCCCCTGGTTTCTTCTTGCATAGATGATCAAACAATAACATTAAAAAGGCAGAAACGTTTCCTCTGGATGTTGAAGCAGAGTCTCCCAAGATGACAGATAAAGAGATTCATGTTAATGGCTTGTACTTACCTCCGTGGTGTAAGATGTAAATCAGAACCCTGTTGTGTCTGCTGTCATTCCAGTTGGGAATGTGGGGGTAGCATTATCAATGTTATAGATTTATGTATAGTACACACAAGTTCAGATGCTGACAATAGAACATGCATTGCACAGCTCCTGAAAGCCATGTTGAAGAGGGCAGCTTGGTAGCACTTGGTATTCGCTTGTATTTCAAGGGAGTACTCAGAAAGGCTGCCTTGAATCCCCTTCTGCGAAGGGGATGGGTCCATCAAAAAAAATAATAATTGAGGACTGGTGCTATTCAATCACATTTCCAAACATTGGATAAAGAACACCCCCCTGATCGTACCGCTGCGTTAGCAAAAGTGTGAGCATTAATCTATAATTGTACTGTGTGAGAAGACTCGTCAACTAAAGTATCGAGTCTAAGAGTCTGACCACAAGCAAGCAAGCCCAGAGCACTGATTTATGCCTTCCTCACAGCTAATTGTTATCAAGCAGCGTCCTTGCCGTGTTTATTGATGGGCGCTCTTGCTAGAGCATCGAGGATTGTACTTACAGTGTTAAAGTACTTAAAATGGCAGTCTTGTTATCAATGCAGTAAAATATAGTGAAGCTCAATTGAATTAGTCCAGCTTTACACCTCTTATCTGTGTATACTGACAGTAACCTGGGCTGGGCAAGAACCACAGGCAGGGATGCTTTTTCAAGTATGAACTGTAATGTAAATTGATGCGAATCAAACCCACCTGCACTAAAAATGTCAATGTGAAATCTTCCTGCCTGTTCTGAAATCACCATTAGGTTTAATAGCTGTACTCCTGACTACTGAAACATCAGATGTGTGTGGGAAACTATATGAAAGGTTATCAGAGACAGATTACGCTGCATTGTGTTTTATGTGATAGAAACAGAGCCATTGTATTCAAACATGAAACAAAAAAATCAATACAGTTAGAGTTTGAAAAGCCATGATAACCCTGCTGATTCTTAGTGATTCAAAGGCGCTGAGTAAGGAAAATGAGAATCCTTGAGAGTGTTGTTGTATAGATCAATGCCTTCCTGAAGACTGCAGTGTTTCTCTTTGGAGTTTTACAAAGGCTGTAGATAGAATCCCTGAGAGTGTTGTTGTATAGTTCAATGCCTTCCTGAAGACTGCAGTGTTTCTCTTTGGAGTTTTACAGTGGCTATATATAGAATATTCATTCTGACGCTTGAGGTTTTGATACTCCCTCTATTAGCATTTCAAAAGGAGCTGCTTATTTTTCCTCCCTTTCCGATGAGGCGAGAGAGATTATGGGGTGTGAGAGGTTTCCTGTGGCTGTCAGGTAGTGGCCTTGCTCAAATGTAACAACAGCGCTTCCTCTTGAAGAGAATTTTGGAGGATTAGGGGATTGGGAACCAGGCAAGGATTTGCTCAGGTCAGCAGCCTGCAAAGATGTATTAACAGCGTGCTAAACTGGAATGAACCAATATCCCTTCCTCTGAGTCAGATTTACACCCTTCAGCATGCTAAACTGGAATGAACCAATATCCCTTCCTCTGAGTCAGATTTACACCCTTCAGCATGCTAAACTGGAATGAACCAATATCCCTTCCTCTGAGTCAGATTTACACCCTTCAGCATGCTAAACTGGAATGAACCAATATCCCTTCCTCTGAGTCAGATTTACACCCTTCAGCATGCTAAACTGGAATGAACCAATATCCCTTCCTCTGAGTCAGATTTACACACTTCAGCATGCTAAACTGGAATGAACCAATATCCCTTCCTCTGAGTCAGATTTACACCCTTCAGCATGCTAAACTGGAATGAACCAATATCCCTTCCTCTGAGTCAGATTTACACCCTTCAGCATGCTAAACTGGAATGAACCAATATCCCTTCCTCTGAGTCAGATTTACACCCTTCAGCATGCTAAACTGGAATGAACCAATATCCCTTCCTCTGAGTCAGATTTACACACTTCAGCATGCTAAACTGGAATGAACCAATATCCCTTCCTCTGAGTCAGATTTACACCCTTCAGCATGCTAAACTGGAATGAACCAATATCCCTTCCTCTGAGTCAGATTTACACCCTTCAGCATGCTAAACTGGAATGAACCAATATCCCTTCCTCTGAGTCAGATTTACACACTTCAGCATGCTAAACTGGAATGAACCAATATCCCTTCCTCTGAGTCAGATTTACACACTTCAGCATGCTAAACTGGAATGAACCAATATCCCTTCCTCTGAGTCAGATTTACACACTTCAGCATGCTAAACTGGAATGAACCAATATCCCTTCCTCTGAGTCAGATTTACACACTTCAGCATGCTAAACTGGAATGAACCAATATCCCTTCCTCTGAGTCAGATTTACACACTTCAGCATGCTAAACTGGAATGCCATATCCCTTCCTCTGAGTCAGATTTACACACTTCAGCATGCTAAACTGGAATGAACCAATATCCCTTCCTCTGAGTCAGATTTACACACTTCAGCATGCTAAACTGGAATGAACCAATATCCCTTCCTCTGAGTCAGATTTACACCCTTCAGCATGCTAAACTGGAATGAACCAATATCCCTTCCTCTGAGTCAGATTTACACACTTCAGCATGCTAAACTGGAATGAACCAATATCCCTTCCTCTGAGTCAGATTTACACACTTCAGCATGCTAATCTGGAATGAACCAATATCCCTTCCTCTGAGTCAGATTTACACACTTCAGCATGCTAAACTGGAATGAACCAATATCCCTTCCTCTGAGTCAGATTTACACACTTCAGCATGCTAAACTGGAATGAACCAATATCCCTTCCTCTGATCCACTTCAGCATGCTAAACTGGAATGTATCCCTTCCTCTGAGTCAGATTTACACCCTTCAGCATGCTAAACTGGAATGAACCAATATCCCTTCCTCTGAGTCAGATTTACACACTTCAGCATGCTAAACTGGAATGAACCAATATCCCTTCCTCTGAGTCAGATTTACACACTTCAGCATGCTAAACTGGAATGAACCAATATCCCTTCCTCTGAGTCAGATTTACACACTTCAGCATGCTAAACTGGAATGAACCAATACCCCTTCCTCTGAGTCAGATTTACACACTTCAGCATGCTAAACTGGAATGAACCAATATCCCTTCCTCTGAGTCAGATTTACACACTTCAGCATGCTAAACTGGAATGAACCAATATCCCTTCCTCTGAGTCAGATTTACACACTTCAGCATGCTAAACTGGAATGAACCAATATCCCTTCCTTCCTCAGCATGAGTCAGATTTACACCCTTCAGCATGCTAAACTGGAATGAACCAATATCCCTTCCTCTGAGTCAGATTTACACCCTTCAGCATGCTAAACTGGAATGAACCAATATCCCTTCCTCTGAGTCAGATTTACACACTTCAGCATGCTAAACTGGAATGAACCAATATCCCTTCCTCTGAGTCAGATTTACACACTTCAGCATGAAACTGTCAGATTTACACACTTCAGCATGCTAAACTGGAATGAACCAATATCCCTTCCTCTGAGTCAGATTTACACCCTTCAGCATGCTAAACTGGAATGAACCAATATCCCTTCCTCTGACTCAGATTTACACACTTCAGCATGCTAAACTGGAATGAACCAATATCCCTTCCTCTGAGTCAGATTTACACCCTTCAGCATGCTAAACTGGAATGAACCAATATCCCTTCCTCTGACTCAGATTTACACACTTCCAGGCAGAGACTCACAAAGTACAACTTGTTGACTAAACCCCACCTGTCTCTAATTACTGTGAATTTACTCAGTAATTACATAGTAATTACAATGTTATTATGCATACATGCAATGTACTTAATGTTTTTTTTTTTTTTTTGCATGATATAACCCTGAATTTCACAGAAATCCTGAAATCCAGCTGACCTTAACAGGATTTCACCAAATGGTGGCCTTAATTAAAGAAACTGCTGTTTAAAGTATTTACTAATAGAGATTGAAGTTAAACCCCAAGGGAATCATTGTACTGCTGTGTCCGGGTGCTTAAACACAATTGCTTTTCATTTTAATGATGCCTCTTTTGTGCTTCAGGCCACCAGATCCCTGGGTAATTACTATCATCATACTGAACGCAAAATAAAACGAGGGGAAAAACCTATACATTGATTTTTCAATGTAGAGTTTTGTCTATGTTGATCACTGGTTCCACTTTGGTACACATACATCCATGTCTTGCAGCTAGTTATGTCTGACCAAAACTGCCCAGTGTAATGTTAGCTGCAATTTTTAGACACATCCTATTTGAATGATAATAGTGTGTTTCAGTTGCTTCATGCAAACTTTATTAACACTGCAGAACTTGCTGTATGATAAGACATTCTAAAATATCTAAAAAGTGAAGTGGCTTAGGCGGCTGTTTCAGTCAAGCCTGTTTTATTTTATCAAGTGAGATTACTGCACTGTGCTAGGAAAAGGGAAACAGAACCAAATTGCTTTTGAATATACTGAGTTTGACTGGCGTTATACAGATAACCAATTTTCAGTTCAGCTGAAGGATTTACTGATGACAGTAGAATGCAGTTTTTCTGAGTGTACAGCCTTTTATAACACACCTGTTATAAACGACCCCTGACTGGGTTCAGTACACATCAAAATAAGGGGGCGTGCTTCATACAAATCAAAGGGTTCTAAATAGAACGATTAGGGGTTCTAGAATTGGATGCCTTTTATTTGGAACCCACTTTCTAATTGAACACAAAAAAAATTCCTTGTTCTAGTGAAGCACTCTCTGATTCAATATAGAACGCCCTGGGGCTGGAGCCTGTTCTTTCATACGAGGGCAGTTACCCTTAATGACAGCTATCTTCATGCTTAGACAGTAGATCAGCCTCATATCACATCTCTGATGGATGCACAAAGAGGAATATTTTTTGACAGCTCTTTTCTTTCCTTTCGTTTTGATTTCCAGTGGGGCTGTTTCTTTTGAACAGGAAATATCATATTTTCTTCTTCTGTTGTAAATCCAGCGAGGTGAATTTTCCCCTAGCATCATATTTATAATTTGGTAATTCTGGATTTTCTCCATGTGTGTTTCTGTAGTATTAATTAGCCCCCTCCCTCCCTTACACGCACGCACACACACACACACACACACACACACACACACACACACGCATGCACACACATGCACGCATGCACGCACACACACATACACACACACACACACACACACACACACACACACACCTCAAGCATTCATTAATATACTGCGTGGAGCCCATCCTTTCCTAGGATTGTATTTATTGAGTATTTTACTTTCTTGTGCACTTGGGAGATTAAAGGCGAGGATAAAGATTTAAGGGAAAACTTTTTTTTTTTTCAAGCTATATTTAAATATAACTTCTTTCTCCCTTACATAGAGGCTGATGAAGATGGTCAGTGGGTGACTGAACACAAAAGAAGTCATGCAGAACCATTAGTGCCACACTGTAACAAGAAAAGTGTACCTGACATTGCTAAAGCTGCACACCCCAGGCAGGTGTTGTATCATAAGCGAGATACAGTAATGGGTTTTATATTTCCAGTGTTCCTTTATTCATTTTTCTCAGAGAGAATGATCATAACCTGAGCATAAGCAGAACCAATCTGAACTTATAGTGTGGCTACCTTTATTTACATATCAGCTTCAGTAGCCAATCCCTATCAGTCTCTATTGGATAACTCAGACACGAATGACAGTCATCAGCAAGTCCAAAAGAGAAATACAAACACATGTGTGTTATTTAGGGGTGTCTAACACACCCCAGGCAGGAGTGTGTAAAGCTGTTCAGCTTGTGAACTGTTCTACTTCTACTCTGTTAATACATTCCTTGAAGACGTTTGCACAAGAGTGGCATTTTATTGTCTTGCTTGTCCTCTTTGCATCATCCAGAACAGATGGTTTGAGCAATGGTGCATCCTAGCCTGAGAAGTGGATTTTTTTTTAGCATGGAGGATCTAGTGGCCGGAGCAATTTCTTATTATGGGATGTCGTATTGTGGCAATTATGAATTCTGCAGCGTGTTTCATTTTGCATTGCCGCGGGAGCAAAAAAAAAGAGACAGCTGTGGAGATCAGAGCAGGGAAAGAAGGACAAAAGTAGAATAAAAGTAGTAACCAAAGCTGATCTCCCACTCCTCAGTGCCCCATGATATCACTTACAATGTGGATGGAACATTGCAGCTCCTTGATCAAAGGGTTTTCTCATGACCTCTTCAGAAATCTACTTCTGGACTATGAAACATTTAACCACAAAAAATATTTTGTTATAAAACACTGTCCAAATTGTTATTTTCAGATGTTTTATATCGCTCAGTTCCTGTCAGCTACAGTTTAATACCAATACAAAGCAGAACCTGCATAGTGGGGAAACCGGCTTCTCATGTTCGTGTTTTGTGAACTAACTACATTACCTTTAGAAGAAGAAAAAACAAAAAAAAGGTTTTAAAGGCCAGCCGTGGCCACACAAATAAAAGCAGACCATTTAATAACACAGTTATTGCAAAGGAAATAATTGGTAAGTGCAACAGATAAGTGTGAGATAACCAAACAAAATATGTGCATAATAAAAAATATAAACATAAAAGCACACACAATAATCATGATGTGCACACACACACACACACACACAAACACACACACGTGTTGCACCCTGCAACATAAGTACATTCTAGTTTTGCCTACTGTAGCACAGAAGAGCTCGAAAAAAAAATATACTATTGAAAGGGAACTGGAAGCTTTTACAAGGCAAATGCATGAATATAATTAGATATATAGTCTTGCAAGGGAAAAACAATAGCTGGCAGAGAAACGACAATGTGTCTGGTATATTTAATAAAAGAAACACAGGATAACATTTGTGATAAAGCCATGCTAACATTATTATATTCAAGCTGAATGATATTATGATAGAAGAGTTTCAGAGGAGATGAATATAAACAGTATTTGCTGCTTTTCAGATTTGTTTCTGATTCAATGAAATCAAGGAGAAAAGGAAGACACCAAGTAATTGAATTGCGGCAGTCTAAAATGGAAACAAGACAACAAGTCAGGGGTCAGGATGAGACAGTGCATTCCATCAACTCATTCCAACCAATCATCTGATTCATTCATAGCTTGAAAAGACTTTCATAGTGAGGACAAATGGGCTTGTGTTTCTGTATCTTCTGAAGCATGAAAAGTATATGATCGGACAACCCATCAGTCCTTTTGATCAGGACCTTGGGGAAGCTGGAGGTCAGGTTGTGGTGCTAAAGCAGGTGTACAAGAAATAACTGTGCCCTCTCGTCCATGCTGTTATTAAGTATTTGTTTTGTACCAATTGTCATGTTACCGTGTGTTCATGTCACACAACTAAGGCACACTTTCAATTCTTAAAATTGGCCTGTTGCCTAAATCCAATGTCCTTTGTAATGAATTTGACTTCATCTTCATCTCACCTTGACACCTGTTTTTAAATGAGTAAATGACCGTTCTACTTATTCAGAAGATTCCAAATGACTGAAATTAAAAAAAAATATATATATATATACGTAGAGGTCAATAAAATTTTTTACCTCCTTTAAAAAAAAAAAAAAAAGATTAAAAAATTCTCAAACCATTGTGAAGGATAAATTGAGGGATGGGGCATTATCGCATTGCAAAAATGCAACAGGAAGGGCTTATTAATTGCAAGGCTTTCCATTGTTCGCTTGACATTTTGAGATCTAAGAGCTCCCCAGAACAGTCTTTGGAGATTACGCCCCCAGTGCTTATTTCAATTCTGTCAATTGGGTCTTTACAATGCTGACTGATCCTGAGTTAGGAGGACAAGGATCACAGACTGTTACTGTGGCAATATTGTTTCTTTAAAACAGAATGCTAATTCTTTATAATGACTGGAGCCGTTCTAGCTGGCACTATATATAGACTTGACTAATTACTGTGCTCATTTATTATTTAGAAGAACTAAATTTCTCCACACAAAAACCTTTCTCTGCCCCACAGCTGAGCTAATGTTTTTAGAAAGGGTCTGACCTTTTTCTCTGTGAGGGAATTTGTAATAAGAAGGACCACGTCATCTGAAAAAAAAAGGTTGCTGCGTGTTTTTTACAGAAAACAAAGAAGGGAGCAGCATATCTGCCCTTCCTCACATTTACACGGCTGGCTCACGAATCCTTACCATTTCTGCATGTTCTTTCAAAGCAGGTATTTTTTTGTGATTTCTGTAGTTTCAGAGCAAAAATGTGATAAGCCGTGGCTTCCAAGAAATATGGAGCAAGGGATTTCAATAAATGGTGCGTATTTCAACCTCTAGTGACCTTCAAGTAGCTGTGAGATACATGGTAATGCAGCTGTAGTAGGGACCGGTATTGCATAGCAAACAGTCACTGCACTCTATCTGCAAAGCCATGTCGCATCAAAATGAGACCGCGTGCATTGCAAAGTGAAGGGCATCTTGAGACGACTACATGGGACTACATCAGGTTTTGTTATATAATGTTCTCAGCTAATTTATGCTAGATGAAACTAAAATTCAAAGATAAAAACAATTAAAATGCTTTTTTCCAGGATTTTAAAGGTTAGCTGTGGATATTATTTATTCATGTCAAGCAGAATTTTTACTGTGATAATGGGTGTCAGCATTTCCCCAAATAAAATGGTGAGCATTAAACTCATCTTGCAGAAAATCTGAGAATAAACTCAAATGAGGTTGAAGGAACAGGACTAGAAAGAGATGGCGATGGAGGTTGCTGAGACCTGTATAAAATAAACTCACGGTGACACATCCATACTGGCAGTATTTACCATTCGCCTACATTAATCCCACGTGGATAGCATAACAGCGTGAAGCCATTCCTAGTAATATCACATCTCCAGTACAAACGTCTTCTTCAGTAGCCCAATTAGAATTTCAAAGAAGAGGAAATGAAAGTCACACTCAGTAACAATGAAAGAAAGAAGGAATTGAAAAACAAAAACAGAACTCAAATTCTTGCATGGAATTCTTCGTTTCAGAAGAGTTGCGGAGGCCAGTGCTTTAAAAGCAGTGAGTAGATTGTCACATTTGCATGTGTGCTTTCTGCTCTGGGAACTCCCTGGTCTACTGAATGCCTGTGAATTCTGTAGATTTTTATTTTCATGAAATTAGATCAAAACCAATTATTTTGCAAGTTACACTAAAGAAGCAGAAGAAACAAACAAAAAAAAGTTGTCTCTTTTAAAAAGTACAAATATAACCAATAACTAAAGAAGAATGGTTCTGTCTAGAGCAGGAATTATTTATCATAGAAGAAATTGAAAAAGGCCACTTGGGTTGGGAACCCTGAGGAGTTCTCTACTGAATTTCATAAATGGAGAAGAGAGTAGTGGCTGCTTTTAACGAGGATGTAGACTAGCAGATTCATTTAGTTTAGCTTTCAGATTACCCACAGATAAAGAACACAAGTAAAATGAGCTGATCTGGTGGGTAACACTTTATATTAAGTGTCTCTAAAACATGATGTAATTACCATTTAATAACAAGTGTGTACCTAGTTATTACACTGTGAATAAGCAATGCCGTGTAGATACAGCGTCATGACAAAATATTCATTTTGTAATTAAGCATGCTGTTGCATTGTAAGTGCACAATCATATGTGTAATTACTGTGTTATAACATTGTTATTAATGTACATAATCAATATAATAAACCATTTTACTGCAAATCCAACACCTACCAACATCAATTCTCTTCTAGAGTGATTTCTATAAACTGAAATAACTGAATAAAACAAAACAACATGACTTTAATTACTTAAAACCCCAAATCCCTGTGTCTGGATTCATATATCTATTGAATATTGAAATCCTTGCTTTTTTACACCGTGGGTGGGTATTTGATAAGCCGATGTTCTGGTCATTCAAGTCATTTCTATCCCAATGTCGAGTGTTCTAACTCTGATTGAGTTGGATTTGGAATGTAATTGAAGCTGTCTAGGTGTCAAAGCTTTCCCCTGACACTGATGCTTATTGTAATCTCAAACCTCCAAGAGCTTAATTAGGCATTATGACAGCAAGTTGCGCGCCATTTTTGCGATAGTGCAATTATACAGAGTTACAATGGTGGGTCCAGCTAGAAGTAAAGCTTGATGGTACAGTATCTGAGTGCTGTTATTTATCTTTGTTGGTTTTAAATAAAACAGTTAAAACAAGGGGCCCTGTTCTTTATTGTAAGGACGTGTAAGAGGTTATGGGTTCAATCCTGAAAGTTCCCAATAGCAGGGATCGCCATATTCTTCTATCGCATGTTCTTTGCATGGTTCTCAATCTGGTTGAAGACTTATGGCACTGACCTTTCCGTTGTTTTCCATTTAAAGGCAAACAAAAATAAAAATCTCTTGCCAATGTATTGATTCTGTAGACTGTAAGCACCATGCTCTAATTGTACTCAAGTCCTTATTCCCAAACTCCTTTCAACGGCAATCCACACACCTGCTTATAATGCATTAAAGCCAACAGTTTGTCATTCCCCTTCAGTCTCTGTGGTGACACTTACATCAACATGCCGGCGCTCTAATTTAACCATACAGAGTGCTCTACACACATTGAAAGAGGCTGCTCCTCTACTCTTAAAACCCTCACTTGCATATACACTGTGATTTAGCATGCAGGCACCACCACTGCTATCACCGCTCGGTCACAAGATTCCGTGTGCCGCTGCAATATCATTTCTTTTGATTCCTTAGCAAATATTGTCATGCAAAGTTGAGGTTTCATTTCTAATTTACGGGTTGCAAATTGTTATCCCATTAGAGGATAGGAATAAAGTAATAATTACGCTGTTCATGTAATTAGACAATTAGCAGTAGATATAATCAGAGAGCACTCAATATTTATTGCAACATGTAAATCACAGCAACAGAGACAGAGCTCTGCGTTCCAGCTTTCCAGCCTTCGTCGGGTGTTTGGTCACAGAATAGAAATTCCAAAAGGCTTAGGAAAAGCATTTAAACTAAAACAAGACACAAAACTGAATCATTCACAAGGGAGTCTATCTTAACCAAGGCAGTCTAAAATTTTATTGGAAACCTTTTTTTTTTTTACTACACCACCTACCGTATAGAGTAACACTTTACATGAATTGACTCTAATTTATTGTCTCTAATTTTTTACATAGTAGTTACTTAGTAAATACATGTGTACTTACACATAACTACAATGGTATTATGCATAGTTACAATGTACTTAATGTGTAAATCTTTTTGCATGATATATGTAAGCACTTGCTTGTTTGATGGATTGCTTGCTTTTTGCATGAAAGCAATTACTCATAAAAACCCCATCAGAAGGGTTTCGTCCTATGCATGAAATTCGCACTGAAGCAATTCAATAATGCAGAGGCTCAAAAAGAATGCATTAGTCAGGGGCCATTGCCAGTCTGGAGTCCTGTTGTATTATTAGGGGGCAGGATCAAAGCTCCAGCCATGAAGTTTACATGAGCAATTTTGTCACACAGCGTACACAGAGTCCTCACGGTGGATGAAGGCTTTCCCTGCAAGTGTGTGCTTGAGTGCTCTGGGAACCTGACCAGTAGGGTCTGCTGTAGTTCGGTGAGGAGCCTCCCTAACCCACAGGAGCAGAAAATGAAAAATTCAACCATAACAATGGAGGAAAAGACATTTTGTTCCCTGCCCCCCCAGACAATTACAATACTAGATGCATTTAGCAATTTTAAAAGGAATTTTATGACAGTACATCTCTAATGCGTCCGAGAGAAATGTATTCCTGTTAGCATTCGAGGTTCAAACATGAATTCACCTCATTCCCAGGAAATGGAACACAAAGCTAAATCAGTAAACAATACGTCAATTTCGAATCCCATCTGGTCTCACTGAGTCTGTTTCCTGCAATAGCACAGATCGTTACAATATGTAAGGCCAGCTTATTTAACAAGTCCATTGGGAAAAACGGCTAACATTGATTTTGTGAATGCCAGCTAGGTCTCTACATGTTGTTCAATAAAAATGCAGGGGGCTAGGATTGGACAATGAGACCCAGGACCTGTGCTGGATCCCAGGAAAATCAAATGCTGTTAGACTACAATAACTAGAAAGGGCAGGACCTTTTAAAAAAAAAACACTACAATTTACACTACAGGCTTACACTGTATATCCAATTCACCATACAGTATGTTACTGGTTTATAATCTCATCTAAAATGTAGAACATGTACATTATGTTGAAAACCCAGACAGCAGGGCTGCAACTGTTATTGTAGAGTTATAACAATGTATCAATGCCCAAAGCATCTAGTAACATTAAAAAGCCTTCCAGTTGAATCCTTTGTCAAATAATGTTTAATTATGTACGTATTCCTATCTATCTAATGTATAACAGCTTGTGGTTAATAAACACTGTAATTGCACGTGTAATTACATAGTAATTACATTGTAAAAAATACACAACCGTGTGTGCAAAGACAATGTAAATACAAAAGACGTCAGCGGCGTTGTTTAATTTTGTACGCATGTTGTTGCATTGTAACTACACAACTATATGTATAATTATCGTGCTACTACAGTGTAATTGCAATGCACATATTCACAATGTAAAATATCTTTACCAGTGCACACTTAGTACATATTCCAAGCAGGAACAGCTACTTACTATTGTCTTTATGTTACTTGTTTTTGTATTATTGTTCATTGTAAATGCCAGAGAAGTGCTGTGATTTATATATAAAATGTGTATTACTGTATAAATTCAGGCATGCAACACTGAGTTTGAATTATGTGGGAAGGAGAGCCCATTCATTTTATTGTGTCAGTATCAAGAACCTTGCAGATAATATCTGTATACCTCATCTCAAGCGCTCTAAAGACAATGAAAGGTTAATTCATAAGTGCCCTCGACAGACTCTGGTGCAATTCAGAGACGCATTAGTGTCTGAGGTCAGACAGATTGGATGCTATTATTATAGGGGCATTGCAATGGGTGGGAGTTTTCTTTTAATGCAGTTGTTAAGCACGATTATAGGGAGGCAGAGTAATGTGTGTGATCAGAGCATCCCATGGGCTGCTGTCTGACAAGGGCTGGAAATGAAGCACAGAGAGAAGCTCTGGGCTATCGAGGTGCAAACAGACTCGACAGCTTATCTCACAGTGGGATTGATAGCTGCCTGGGGTAACCTCACTACAGCACAAGCAAATGGGGTGCCTTCTGTACTTCTATGCTGGCATGCAGGGGGTACCACATCCCTGGGTCCTGTGTTGGCGGGGAAACCCTGTGACACAACAATCTTATCTTTCACTACTGAGACTCCAGTTCAGCCCTGCAATTGAAAATGACTTGGGTCTGGCAATGCAAGCTGTGTGTGTGTGTGTGTGTGTGTGTGTGTGTGTGTGTGTGTGTGTGTGTGTGTGTGTGTGTGCTCAGTTTTCCATTAAATTGCTTCCATCACCTTTTCTTAATGGCATGCTAGATTCCTCCTGCTCGAGGGTTCGGGGAAAGATGTGAAATCGTACACAGGCTTTGGAAATAGAGGCGTTGTAAAGATTCCCTATCTTTAGACTCTACTTGTCAGGATCTCAAATTATTAGATGGCAGGCTTATCTGCCAGGAATAGATTTCAATGTAAGCCCAGTCAGCTTGCATGTATATTTCAATACAATAGGGAAAAAACAGCCAATTTGAAAACTCTGCTTACGACATCAGAAGATTCATTGCCTGTGTCAGGAAAGGTTTTCAGAATACTTGGGTATAACCTGCAGGCATCTGAGGGTGTAGTTTGAGTAATTACCAGCTGCGGGCAAAGGGAATGTAAGCCACACGGGGTTAGGGTTAGGGTTGGGGTTAAGTTTAGGTTTAGGATTAGGGTTGGGGGATAGGGTTAGGGTTAGTGTTAGGGTTAGGATTAGAGTTGGGGGATAGGGTTAGGGTTAGAGGATAGGGTTAGGGTAAGGGTTAGGGTTATATCATGCAAACAAGCTGACATATTCAGGTCCTCATTTACTAAAGGGTGCTAAACTTTATGGTGCACAATAATTGAAATTAGTGTGCATGTTCACGAAGGCCGTATTTACTATTGCAATTTTATTCATTAACGTGTGTGATACTTGGCATATTATGGAACGCACTAAATTTAGTTCTTCACACTATGGTAATCAGAATGAAGAAGTGATTTGTATGGTAATGCATGATAATGAATTTAAATGAGCATCCAGCTCTGAATAATGAGATGAGCTGTATTCACATGGTGTTTACTGAAGGGCGTTTATTTTAGTGACATTTATTCATGCGTATGGGAACCAGACTTCAACCACTGATAGGTGCGCTATTTGAACTTCTTTTTCTGGGCTGAAAACTACTGATGTGCAGGTTGATTCTTTTTACTGACTCGTTTAGTTTGATTCATTCAGTTTAGTGACTCAATTCAACAGATTTGTTTGTTTGGTTCACTGATTCACTAACGTGAAATAAATAAATTTTGCTGAATTACTTGGTTATGAAAATGAGTTTGAATGGAAAAAGTCCAGAAATCATAATTGATAGTCTAGGTAGTTGTGCTTACACATGAAATGGTATACAGTTAAAATAAAATAAAAAATACCGTCTAATAATTGCTTGCTCAAATAATCGTCCGACATTACAATTTTCCCTTTCTAGTCCGATGTCGGACCCTGTCCGACATCATCAAAAAGACGTCAAGCACAGATCTCTAGTCGATTTTTCTTCGGAAAAAGCCGGAAAAACTTTTAAATGTCCAAGTGAGACAGATAGGAGCCGAATGAAGCAAAAAAAAAGGGGCATATCTGAGCAATACACCTAGCCCCTGCACCACAGAGATAACATGGACACAAATAGAGGAGATAACTGCTTCCATATCCAGCGCTCAAAGACTATCACATATATTTGCAGAGCTTTTTGAGATGTTACAGTAATAAAATAATGACTTGGATCGCATTTTTGAGCAGTTTGGTGATAAATCGAGAAGTAATGTTAAAACTGTACAATGCATTAGTAAGACCTCATCTTGAATATTGTGTTCAGTTCTGGTCACCTCGCTACAAAAAGGATATTGCTGCTCTTGAAAGAGTACAAAGAAGAGCGACCAGAATTATTCCGGGTTTAAAAGGCATGTCATATGCAAACAGGCTAAAAGAATTGAATCTATTCAGTCTTGAACAAAGAAGACTACACGGCAACCTGATTCAAGCATTCAAAATTCTAAAAGGTATTGACAATGTCGAACCAAGGGACTTTTTCGACCTGAAAAAAGAAACAAGGACCAGCTGCTTGATGCGATTCTAGGATCAATAAGCTACTAACAACCAAACGAGCAAGATGGGCTGAATGGCCTCCTCTCATTTATAAACTTTCTTATGTTCTTATGTTTATGACTTTTATTGCATATGCATTAAAGGAGAAATGTAAATGAGTAAATGAGGCCAAAATTACATTGTAACTATGCATCATAACACTGTAACTATTTGTAAGTATACATGTATTTACTATGTAACTACTATGTAAATACACAGTAAATAGAAACACTTGATGTAAAACGCTGCCTATTATTATTATTATTATTAGTATTATTATTATTATCATTATTATTTGTTTTTCCTGATCTGTACTAGTTTGCTGCTGGTGTCTTTAAGCAGAAGACTGCAAGAGTTGAATCCACTAAAACAGACTAATATGTATTTTTCTACAGTCCTGCATGTGTTCCTTTAGCCCACCTGGTATTGTCCAGTGTCCTAGATGGAGCCTGGAAACCCCTGAGATATTGCAGTAACTGAGCACGATATGATAAGCACCTTTCTGCTGGTGCAGGTAACCATTTTCAACGCTGTGATCACAGAGCTCTCTTGATACCCTGCCTGTATCATTAGTGTTGCTGCATCAGCTCCTAACTGGTAATGAGGCTACTATATGAGGACTTTTTAATGGTGTTTCTAAAGGGCCAAATTAGAAGTCTGAAGTGAACTTGTGTCTGCTGCTGATAATCCTGGATAAAGTATTTGCACCCACTCAGATTGTGCCTAAAAGATAAGCAGCGGAGAGGAGATGTCTGTCAGGACACTCAATTGATTAATCTGCAGGCCCTAGGGAGTCAGTGTTGCTGCTTACTGGGTTAATGCAAAACTCTGCAAATGTTTCTGATAGACACAAAGAGATGAGCAGAAAACTGAGTGGGCAGATGACTTCAATACGCAGGCATTGTGTCTTTCTTACTACTTGAAGAAGAAATACACACTAAATAAATAAATAGAACGGTAAGGAGTGAAGAAAATAAAACTGGTAAAGTTGATAAGGTCCAACAGAAATGCATTTTTAATGCACTTTATCCCTGTATTGGAAACACATTGCCACACTGCTACAGAGGAGTCTTAAAATAAAAGCAAGAACATGGTGAGTGCAGTGAGGTGCGGAAAGCTGCTTGTCAGCTGAAAGGGAAATGATTCTCTGTTTTTCATTTAATATTTTGTGTGTGTTTTTTTTTCCCCCCAAGTAAAAATCATCAGTTGGTGCCATGAGGGAGCTGCAGATGGTAGAGATTTTTTTGATCTCTTCTAAATTAGGGGAATAATTAGAGAAATCTAAAAACGCAATTATTTTATAAAAACAAAAATGTGTTTCTTAATATATGATTAGCCTTCACTGCTGTGCCTCTTCCGTGGGTTACAATGAAATTGTACATTTGTCTTTTTGTGCACCAGAGGCTTAAAGTTCAGAGGGCTGGCAATACGCAGCGATGTGTATTGTGCAGGGAATAATGAAGGGTTACAGTCCAACAGACAGACAAAACAAACAAAACACTTTTTACACAATACAGGTCCTTTTGATTTTAACATAAACATCACAAGGAACAGATCACCTCACTATGTCCCTTTATACACCATCAGTCACGCCCCCTTGGTTATCGAGTGCAACTGCTCCTACAAACCGCGGCTGCCACATCATTTCTCTTCCGGGTCAATGATTTAGTGTACCGTAGCTCCACCCCCTTTCTAGATGGCCAACTTCTGCCAAACCCTGGGAATGAATTGTCGGGCCATCCAGTCCAGGGTTCTCTTTTCCCTTTACACAGAGTCCTCACAGGTCGGGAGGGAGATTTAACACCAAGAATCATTCTTTCTCTGTCAATGGGCAGTTAATAAAGATCACGTTAAGAAAACAGATTTAATCCATTGCAAATTGAGACAAAATATGCTGTTGTTTGCTTGCATAACAGTAATGATATCTGTTGGCAACATCCACCATTTGTCTGAATTTGCAACCCAGAGTTCCTTAGATTTCTAAGAATGTCATTATTATGAGATTCAACATAGTGACACAGGAATAATTCATCAGTTTAGAAGGGTTAGGGAGAGAGAGTCAACATCAACTTATTTCTTTCATCAAAAAAATCCCTTAACCCTAAATGACTTTGATCGTCTCCTTTAGACAGCTGGATTCCCTTTTTATTTGAAATTCCGCTCAGTCCTTGTCTCCAGCAGCAGGATCTCGAAGGCTGTTTTGCCAATAGCCCATCCCTGACAAATTGTCTGTTGACAGCCCAATATCACCTGGTGAAGGCATAGCAGCCCATTCTCCATGAGCAGGTCTTTTTGATTGTCATTAAACCCCAAGGTGTTGACACTACAGAGGGCTGCACCAATGGTCGTCTTAAACACGATGCATGCCCTGGTTTTAAAATCATAGCTGTAGCCTCAGAGACCATTTTCCAGACACAACCATTGTGGATTTAAAAAAGCAATGCTTTCCTAAGATTGCTTTCCATTTCAATGTTTAGTGCACTCAAAAGCTGGGCTTCTCTGTTCCTTCAACCTCCATCACACTTAAAATTGACATTTTCAAGCCGGTTGCAAATTCATCTCTCAGTGGGAATCAGGGTGCCTCTGATTTTGTGCCAGTGTAGTGGTTAGGGCAGGGCTGTTCTGGTTCTGTGCCAGTTTAGTGGTTAGAGCTGGGCTGTTCTATACCTGATTAATGAAATAAATGTCACTGCCATCTTTTTTTCCTAGAATATGCCATGTATTAAAAGGAGCACCTTTACCTCTTGAGATATTTTTGAATGATGTGTCTGGGGCTCACAGCTTGGAGGGCAAGGTAAGTCATGCTGTCATGGTTTGAATCCCATTCACACCGAGCTGGCTGAGCGCTATTTTGATCTTTGTGCTCGTGGAAGGTCAGGGAGACCCTGCAGTCCCAACTGGTCAGACTCCCCTTGAGTCTGGACAGAGACTTCCAGACTTCAGTAACTTGGTAGCATCCATTACTGGCATAGCAATGTGTAATAAAGTAATGCATAAGTAAGCAATATAAAGAATAGGGAGGTAGGATAAAGTGTATTAATAAACATGGCATACCAGGGTAAACGTTGGTAAACATCGGATTTTCATCACACTTTTGCTATAGCTGTTACTGCTTTTAGACTAGAAAGTATGGTTTCAAAAACTGCATTATGCCAACTTGAGTGACGTGAGTGTTTGTGTTCCAGTATATTCTGAGTGAAGGCTAAGGATCCATAGCAAACTCTACGATTTTACAGGCAATTTAAAAGGTCAACCACACCTTGATCCTTTAGATTTTTTTGTCTTGTCAGGGGGTGTGTAGTAACGAAAGCACAGATTGCAGTTAAGGAGTTTTTGAGTTAACAAAGGAAATCAGGTCCCTGGAGACCACAATCACAAGAATCCTCCCATTTATCACTGACATCACACACAGCAGCCTGGTTACACGTTGGAACCTTTCACACATATTTAAATTGATGATAAGGCTCTCCAGTCAAAACCGCTTGGATATGAAACAGCTGCAATCCTGTTGAAATAAATAAGCCATGATGTACACGTTTCAGAAGCATTGCAAAGGCGATGAGAAAAACGAGGACTAAGACCATTAAACAACAGAACTTGGATTTGAGGGCGTTGCCTCAGGCTAGACATTCTATCTGAAGGTTCCGCCCATGTCTACCCTGCCCAGCAATGGCGCTGCCTGATTGGTAGATACAAAATTCTACGGTTTCTAATGACTAGTAATGCTTGCAAAAAAAACCCCTCCGGAAACAGCATGGAGTTTTAATGCTCACTTACAGTAAGTTGGCTGTGACGATGTTTTGGATGCAGAAAAGGTGGAATAGAATATACCCTAGTCACGCACTTCCAGTTTTTACAGACCAAAAAGGGTTGACATTTCAATTACCTGTCAATTTTCCCACCACGCTTTGAGAAACAGTTCAAGACTTTTTTTATGTAGCTAATTTATTAAAACTTGATCAGCTTACCAGAGCTCTTAACCTGTATAATAAGGAACAGAAGCATAGAAAAGCGAACCATAATTGTTAGTTATCCACCCTGATACTGCCTCAAGAGATCCTGATAAACTGATTAGGCTGTAAGTCATTAGATAAACTACAGAATATCTAATGACTTACAGCCTAACCTCCAGACAACCCTACATGCATGCATTACCCTTGAATTCTGCTTTGAGTTTGTTACAACTGGACTCTTCTCATGCCATACACTCTGCAATGAAAACCATCAGTGTTGTACCTAGTCATTTTAAACACATATTTTTATCAGTAACCCCCAGATTCCAGTTTTTGGTGTTGATTTTATAAGCATTATAGAACATAAAGGTCCCATTCTTCATGCTCAACAGCAGCTCTGTTCTAATATACATTACATATTTTACAGAGCAGCTAGAGTCCATGTTCATTATAGAATTGCATTGGGCTTTAGTGGAAACCGTGAGAGGCCAGGGTAAGTAATATGTTCTGTGCAGTATACAGTGTGTCATCTTTTACTGACAGCTATATCTTCCCAGATATTAACATTCTCTGTTTCATCTGCCCTAATCTTGTGTAAAATCAATTTGTCTGTGTATCCCACAGCGTTGAAAATCAATGTTCGCTACTCAGAACATACACTTAGTACAGCTCTCCTTATTCATTTATTACAGGATTATATAGAATTACAATTCAGGTTCAATTTTACAGACCACCTCACAGCAAAGGGACCATCATACATACACAACTCCCGGCTGTGTGTGTGTGTGTGTGTATCCAAAAGTATTAGCAAGTACTCTTGTGGAGGTATAATATCACCCAATTTGATTCAGCAGATGCCCCTGCCAATGCAGTACAGCAAGCATTCTTTTCCCATCTACAGCACATTAAGCTACAGAACTGATCTTATGTTTCATGAAGAAAGTGTACATGTGGGTGCATAGGGGTAAACAGACTGACTCAGGGTGGGAGTTTACTTTGTGAATGCCATGCATTACCTGCTCTTCAGACTAAAGTTGTCTGGTCTGAGGAATAAGCATGTGCTTTCCCTTCTGTTTCTGATGCTATCGCGGTAGCCGTTACTTGCGTGACTTGATTATAGTTTGTCCCAGTCTTGAAGAGCAAGGCTCTATCGCAATCGCTCCGGTTTTCCACCCTAATTGAATACAGGGAAATCTATTTCAGATTGAACGCTTTTAAGTTGCAATGTTAAGACAAGTCTGGTATTTCCTTCCAGCCCTGTTAGCCGTGTTATTTAGGGTTAAGCAGGGTTAAGATATGTATCTGCTCTTCAATGCTTCCCATGCTTAAGTTGACATTTATGAACATTTTTATTTTTATATTTTTTTTATGTAACCCTTTATATGTCAGGCATTGCTGCAAGGGGTTAGGACTGCATAGTTTAATTAAAAATGAGAATCCTATTGTTCAACCTTTAGACAGTTTTAATTATTTAAATGATAATACAATAACTAGGAAATGTCATACAGTATTAGCTAAAGCTACTATTCGAACTAAAGTCCATATTAAATCTTTATTCATTTGAAATTGAGTACCGGTAAACACTGAGTATGCACATGTACAACCAGACTTTGTAGTGAGCACAGCCTGTCCTTTATTACTTACCAAAGCAGTTCAATGTATCTAAGCAAGAATGACAGCAACACTACAGTGTGACTGTTATCATACCCTTCATTATACTGCCCTTAATTGCCCTAACAATAGCATTGGTATATATAAATTCTGTGCATAGTCTCCCATATTAAAAAGCATTTGCGGATTTATGTCTTTTCATCTGGCAAGGTAAAACCATACCAGGGTATAAATGTGCATTGAAGAGTGTGTGTGTGCGTGTGCGCATGTGCGTGTGTGTTTGTGCGTGTGCGTGAACACAGCTATCTAAGCACGAGTCCAGCAACTCACCACGTTTAAGTGAGAAAACAGAACGTGCTCCTTGCTGCAGTTTTCTGCTGCAGTGTTACAGTGTCACCGCATGATGAGTGGGCCTGCTTCCCAGGCAGTGTCAAACAGAGACCCTGCATGTCCAGTGCTGCCCCCTGGAGGGGCTGTGATAGCCTGGCTAGTTCAGAGTCCCGCTTTATTATATTATACATCTCCTATAGAAGTCCTTTGAAAGCGTAACCATGTTTAAACTGCGATATGCATTTACAATAGTTTACCATGGTTTGCTTTTTAAAAAAATATTCTTTGTCATACATCTCTGGGCTTTTTGATGCTAACCTAGGCTTTACCATGCTCTCTCTACATTTTGCTATGTTTTTTCTATTGTTGAAAGGGAATTGATGCTACAGTGGCTCTCCTAGAATAGCGAGACATACTGTACAGTTCAGAAATTAATGAATAACCCCCTTTGGTGAGATGTAATGCATTTTACAATGTTGTGCCAAATGAATTTCTAATAAAAACAGTAACTGAAGAAATCATTTTTTGTTAGCCTACAGAGTCTATACCTGCGCCAGTAACCTCTGAGAATGCACACTGCACTGTGTTCATGTGTCGTTTTAATTATGGGTCAGGGCTCTGTTGTTACAATATTGAGTTATTATTGATTTTCTATCAATCAGTCTTTACCTGTCTCTGAGCTGCTTTGAGCTTATTTGGAAAACCTTGCAAAGGCAAGGGGGAATGGGAAAAACATCCATTAATATTTGAAGCTGCGTATTCTTTAATGGGCAGAGAACACCTGGGCTCAGTTAGACAGTGACCTGTTCCACCCACCTTGCTTTCATCAATCAATCAATTGAGTTGAGCTATGAGCGGCATCCCTCACACCAAGGAAATACTCCAGGCTAATCATTGATTGGGCTGCATCGGCATTGTGTTAAGCTTGCCGGGAAGATAAAATAAAAGGCGCCACCATCAGGAGACTACAGGCTGGCGTGGTAGTTTTGTATTTATTTATTTATAACTGACTCTGTTCAGGTCTGTAATGGTAATCACAGGAACCGTGCAGAATCTGAAAACATGAAACTTCTAAGCAATGTTTTGGAGCTGGAGAACCATATTGTCTCGACAGACCCAGCATTCGCCAGAGGCCTCGAATGAACGAACCCTCCGCTCCTCACCCAGCATGCACTCTTCATGGCAAGCCAGTGGAGTTTTAGCTTTACCCGAGGTTTATTTAATCCCTTTAACTTTGCGACAATATTAATCTCTGTCCATTAAAAATTCTTCCTTTAAAAAAATGCTAATGCCCTACATTCTAAAATATTTATTTAAAAAAAGAGCTGGCAGTGTAATAATGTACTGTTGTATATCTGGCACAGCCTTTACAAAAGTTGAAGGATACTGGAAGAAAATCGAGGGACTGAAATAGTACAGTTGCACGCTCAGAGCCCATGGACCCCTGTTTCAGAGTGATTACTCAAAGCCCAGACTTTGACACAATGAGATCATTTCTGCTGCTGAGAAGGAATACATTAAACATTCTAGGCCAGCAGCTCTGGGAGCCAGCAGCAGGGCGTGTGCTGTGTTCGTGGTATAAAAGATTGACGCGCTTCGTAATTCCTGTTAGTATCGCTCGTGTGACTCTTCTGTAGGTCCAGGCGTGGGGTGAATGTTCTTCAACCATTGTTTGGGTTCAATGCTTTTGGATATCGGTAAGATTTTGTATTATAATAAAGGTGGTTATTTAAGGCAAGATTGTCCTGACTGAAAAGTAACAGCTTTGACTATGCTTACTCTTTCCAAACCCAATTCCCCAAATCAGCTTGCATTTGAAACCAAGACACTCAATAAAGAAGCGCACCAGTATCACTCCTCATCCTCCTCCTGGATTCATTCACTCAGGATTATAACCGGAGTGCTCCAGCAAGTTTGTTAAAGCCTGGTCATTATTATCATTTTAATAACAAGCAGAAGTACAGGAACTGCAAGTGCGCTTTACCTGTATTGAGCAGAGGGGAGAATAGAAACGCAGCCGCAATTCAAAAACATCTTCACACATTCTCAGTCCTGTAGCGTGGGTTAGAAAAAGCAAAGCAGACTAATCAGATCGAAAGCAAGCAGAAACATCTCTAGCTTTTTGTTTTCAATGTGTGTGTCCCATGAGGGGATTGTTTGCAAGTTAAATGGTTCTGATTTGCTGTGAAGTGGCTGAAAGCAGCATCAGGAAAGCTTTGCTGTTTGCTCTCGCAGTGGTGTGGCTAGCAGAGGGCGTGTTATCTCTCCAGTCTTTGCTTACACAAGCCCTGAGGGCAGCTTGAGTAACTAAACAGATAAATAAACGACAGCAGCTCTTTCACATCATCCAGTATCAGGAAACCGCTAAGCAGATATTCACACAAACGACAGGCATCTTGTCTAATTATAATTTTTTTAACAAGCTATATATTAAGTGCAAAGAATGTCATTCTTCATAGAAACCAGGTACAGTCTAACTACATTAACAGCTAACTAGGGCAGAAACACAGATTCACACACCGCCTCTGCTATCAAGGACAGATATCCCTTGGTTTCCACTAAGAAATCATATATGAAGTGTTTGCTCTATTTCCGTGCAGTTTCCAGAGCCCGTTAAACCCAGACTTTTATTTTGAGCAACTTCTCTGATTCTACCTGCACAAGATATGATTCCCCCAAGGGGTGTTAGATAACTTGCACAGTGTTTGCATTCAGATTCACACAGTCCTGTACAGTACAGAAAGACATACACTGGATAGTTTCATTGTGCAACACAAATGATTTTTACAGCGCTTGGTTTTATTTTTCAGAGGGACTGTGTGAAGATGTTGGGCCAGCTGCATCCCTCAAAAGGTATAAGAAAGTCCTGAGACTGAAACACAAGTTGGTTGTTCATGGTGGCACATGAAAGGGTTACAGAACACCCTGTAGGGATAAATAGAAATGCGTGCTACTTTACCTTTGCTGTGTAAATAAAGGATTAGTATTAGTGTTTTCAGCCCTTATAAAAGTTTCCCATAGCAAAGTGTGATAAAACATAGTGAATGCATGGTAAAGCATAGGTAAGCAATGTAAAGAATAGCAAGGTATGGTACTGCATATTAATAAACATGGCAAACAGGAGTAAAGTGTAGTAAATGCATATTATAACTGGGAAAAGCATGGTAAAACTGCAGCCAAGTGAAAATGACCCTACAGTATTCCGTACATCATTTCATCTTACGGTTTCCTAAGTAGCTGCTTGCAGTCCTGTGCTGTGGTTCCACAGAATTATGAAAAGCAAGATGCAAATTCGTTTTTTGTCTGTTCATTTGAAGATAAAGCTGAACATTGTATCCAAGCCATCTATTTCTATTAAAATGTCAATGTGTGGTTGGTGCTGCAGCAGTCTGTTCGATACCTGATGAGGCATTACTGTTCACTGTTGTTTATTCGATGTTAGAAGGAATGCATGTGCTAATCGCATGTTCTAAAGGCACTGATTGAAATTTTAATGAAGAGCGGCTTTTCGTCTAGAAGCTGAACTAATGGATTTTTTTTTAGCACATTATAATTTCAAACTTACAACAGCCGTCTTCCCTATAAATTGGGTGCTATTTTATTTAAGCTATAATAAATGAGGTTTTGATTAAAGGCCGGCGAGTGCTATTCTATGAGCACAAAGTTCAATTTAACTTTTGTAAATGTTGCCAGATGCGTGATTTTCTTGCAAAACACTATAGTCCTTTCCCTGACAACCTTCTCTGGGTGTGGACTATCCATATGTTTAACTGACATCCAAGCACACAGCGACTGCTTCTGGAAGCACTGCTTAGTAAGTCCTTGGTACTCCCGCCTCTCACCCTTCTCTAGTAATATACGACTGACTGACCTTGGAGCAGTATGGCATCTTTGATAAATGCTAGTGGGGTTATGGTCTCAGTGGTGGGATGAAGGGAACACACGTATCCACCTCTCCAATGGAATTCTCTCAGAGCATCTGGGATAGTGTTCCCCGAGCTGTTTGGAAACACAAAGACGGCTTTCTTTTTTCATTTCTATTTAGACTCTGTTGCTGTCGATCCTGATGCATCAGCTGCACAGCTAATCTCAGACAAGACAGTACGGAATGTTTGAGGAAAACTTTAGCGATTCTCAGTTATTTACATGGCAACAAGATATTTTTAAACATGCCACGCCCATAGTATGCATGTAATAACACATCTACATACATGTAATAAAACACAGATTGCTGTTTATAAGTGTGTTATAAATGTAGCACAAATATGCATTTAATTATTACAATGTATTTACTTTACTTATACCATTATGTCCAAATAGGATGAAAACAATCTGTGATAGGAATTAATAAAGTAGAATATTTATTTTGCCATAACAAAAATATAGCAACACAAATTGGTTTGCTATTGTTGAGATATATAAATGGCTGGGAATTCATCTCATATAGGTACATAAAGAGAGAGAGCAACACTGGGCTTTCAAATGACATGAGAGCTGAAATGCTAACACACAAGGAATTAGCCATTGAATTAGATTGAAACAATATTTACAGCCAGCTTCCATGGGCAGGATGAATTACCAGGGGGAGCTGTGTGGGACCCTGTGCTTGATCTCAGACCACAAGCTGAGACATGAGCTTATTTACTTAATGCTCACTGGTTGATGCAAAGAGTGCTGAGTTTGACATTTCTCTGATATAGACAGTTCACTTTGGAGAAACACTAACGTGGAGAGTGGGAGATGCGTTTCCCCCATGTCTCCTCATCTTCATGCACACACCATACATCTCAAGGTACAGAGAGAGAGAGAGATCGCTGTGTTTATGAAAAACTGAAGCCCCCTTTCGATTTGATTACACGCCATTTTAATCAGAGATCTATTATAGGGTATGCCGTTTCCTATTTACAGAAAGGGTTGTACTCGCACATTGTCAATTAATCATCTTCCAGGGTTGCAGATGCCTTTAAAATGACTAGTGCATGCTAATGTTCAGGGGTTGTACTGTATATCACTGGGAACACCTATCATTGTGATACGCTATGTTAAACAAGTGGATCTGCCTTGCAATGTGTCCATCAAGTGATCATAGTCATCTAATGTATGTAATCCTTCAGCCGTACCAGAAATCAGCTTTCTGTAATATAATGGCAGGCTGAACACCCCCTGATACAAGATAGATGTTTTGGTAAATCTGTGCAATTAAATCAATGCACCCCAACTGGCAAAACGTCCAAAAACGAGCACTCTTAATAGTAGTGTCATCACTCCTGTTCAGCCTGCCACTGGTATTGTATAAACCTGAAGATTATGTTATAACATGGCTAGGAAAAGGTGGCCATGCACCTATCAACACCAACAATAAGGCATGAAAACCCTCAAGCAGATGAGAACCTGAAGCATATGTGGAAGCTGCTGTGAATGAAGGTGAATACATTATGTCTAGAAACTAAAATGCTGTCTCTCTTCCTTTCTTCCTTCATGATAAGATCTGGTACCTCTGTGTTTATAGATGAACCCTTTTCATGAGGAAAGTCACTGTAGAAATGAAACGCTTCACGGCATGGTTCAGGTACTGAGTACATCACAAATCCAGCCACCTTGAATATTGCACAGGAAGCAAGGCAGAAAAGCACATGGAAGGGGAATGATTTCAGCCTACAGCACTGTGCTCTCACTGTGATTGCACTTCTGTCACCAGAGGGGCTGATGGCAATGGCTTCAGTCTGTAAAAAGTTTAACATTCTCTATTTTAAGAAACAAGGACACTGAGGGAGACCTGGCAATTTAGAATCCGATTCAATTATAGTTAAATTATGGGAGAGTTTTCCAATTAGACTAAATTCAAACAAAGCTGTCTGCTGCCCTCAAGATGGAAAGATTTAAGATAACATTCCTTTGTGCAGAGTGGAGTAAACAACACATCACTGGTACGCGCATTCAGGTCTCAACGATGTCATTGTGGAAACAAAAAAACACAGATATTTCTGGCTGCATTCATTAATCATGAGCTTGCCAGTAAATGCACCAATGTCATATGCAAGAGAGAGAGAGAGAGAGAGAGAGAGAGAGAGAGAGAGAGAGGAACGATACAATTTAAAAATTAATAAAGTATTCATTTCAGCACTCTTGGAAGCAACTGCCAGCCAAGCGCCTGCTTTCAGCCCAAGGTGACTGGAACTGACTTGAGACGGAGATGCAGCTTTCATATATATTACAGAGTACACGCCAGGGTTGCTATTTCCATTGCAGCTAATGAGTCAGTTAAACGGTAGCTTAGTGTGTGCTACATATGGAAAGCATTTCCCATTATTTGTTTTAGCCCTGCTCATTACATGAGGCTCACACTCCTGATTTCTCATGAACTGAACGCTGTCCAATAAGGGCAGGACAACCAGCCCTCCAGTTTGACCCTGTTTGCTTTCAGTAGGTAACAGAGTTCATAAGCTACAGTAGAATGGAACGAGGAAGGCTTTGGAGTGCCCTGCTTCGGCTCTTGGGATTCCCCAGACAAGACACAACACGTTGCTTCTGCAAGGTACACACACTCCAGATGAATGAGTTTCTTCTTTCACAGGCTTGTACAGTATGTTTTGCAATTTTGAGAATCACTACACGCTGTGAAGGTTTGAGACAATAGCTTCAAGGTGCACTGAATGCACATGAAGAGTCTAATAGAGGCATCCTGTAGCTATAGCTATTATATGACAAGTGTTTTGGGTTTAACTTTTTTTAAGGTCCTGAATTTTAATTTGGAAAGTCAACTGTGTTTATATATAATATATATATATATATATATATATATATATATATATATATATATATATATTTGTATATATATGTGTGCACTTTATATTAAAAACAGGATACTGAGTAACAGAGCTGTATTTCGTCCTAGTTATTGAGGCCTATAATATACAGAGCTTTATTTCCAGTAAACTGTATTTTAATTAGATTGCTGAAAAGGAACTGAGGCAGGTGGTGATGAGGCATCATTTTTATTTCTTTTTTTAACTTCCATTTCATTTAACTGGGGCAAGGTGTACCGGCGGCAGCCTTTCTGTAGTCGCTCAAGATTAGCGCTCCAATATTTCCCCAAAGACTCTGTTTGATGGTAGTTAGAGAGTCCCGGTACTGTTGGCTGCTTGAACAGCACAGGGCAATTTCTGGCCAGTTTTTATTTTTTAAGTGTGTCTCAAGGGTAAAATTCGAGGTAATGCAAAAACTTTGGCCATAGCTGTAGATATGATTTGAAAGAGGAGGTATATAGCTCTCTCTCTGTCTCTCTCTCTCTCTCTCCCTCCCTCTCACCCCTCTCCTCCTTCTCTCTCTCTCTCTCTCTCTCTCTCTCTCTCTCTCTCTCTCTCTCTCTCTCTCTCTCTCTCTCTCTCTCTCTCTCTCTCTCTCTCTCTCCTCTCTCTCTCTCTCTCTCTCTCTCTCTCTCTCTCTCTCTCTCTCTCTCTCTCCCTTGGAGCTTTTTCCCTAATGGGTTAAAGAAAAAAAAAACAGCTTACAACTTGGTGATCTTCACTTCACTCCTGTGATTCTGTCACAGCTCCTGCCAGTTTTAAAAGGCTTGCAGCAAAGGGAACGCAAAGTAAGCTGAAATGCAGAGGGCAAAGCAAACCTGTTCACAGCAATGCTCAAGAGCATGCATCCTGTTCAAGATCAATGGACCAGCAATGCACGAGGGAATGCATCTTTCCTTTTCTTTACTCCCTTAATCTGCCAACTAGATTTCTTCCTCTTTCAGTTGCACACAGTGCTCAGGGGGCAGGGGCTTGTAATGCACAATGCATTGAGAGGGAAAGTTAAGCAGACACTGTGAATAGAGTTTCAGAATTGATTCGTCTAGGTTTGGAGACCTAGGTTGATGCTTTTCACGGTTGTTGCATGTGAAAGTCACTCAAAGCAGCTGTCAGTCTCCCAGTCCCAGCAACGAGGGAGCAAAGGTAGCTGTGGAGCTGTGCATGGATTCAGTGCTGAAGGTATTTCAGCAGACACACACAGCTGCATTAAAAGAGGTCAGAAACACTGAGGAAATATGTTTACCAGTGCCAGCACCTTGGCTGCATTGCAACCTTAAGGGAACCAAGTCAAATAGGATATGTTTGGTAATTGCAAAATGCTAATTTGAATAACGATGTCAAACCAATGGTTTTGATTGCTTCAGTTAAGCTTGGCAAATTATTTTATGATGCATCAATGTTTTTATGATTGTTTTGAAGCGTTCTTTGTCCTGTTTGAATGATTTGTCTCTTTTTGTCGTTGATTTTTATCATGTTACTTCTTGCCGCCTTCTCTTCCCAGGACTCTCTTGAAATGAGACGTACATTTCAATGGCTCTATCTTGGTTCAATAAGCATATTTGAATTTGAATTTGAATTTCAAGTTTTCACAGCACAGTATTCCTGTTTGGCGTTGCTTATTCGATTCTCTTGCCTAATTTGTCCAATTTCCTATTAATAAAATGGTCTCCATCAATCCAGCTATTCTTTTACTTGTCTCCACAAGACCATAGTCTGATGAGAAGCCTGAACACAATAATAGTGACAGAAAAGCCAATGAAGCTGAGGGCGTTTAAAATGCGAAAGGAGTCGTCGACTTTGGTGAACCGTAAAAATATTGCAAAACTAATCAAGTGACTTTTTTTCTAACCTGAATGCAGAAATAATAAACAAACAAACAAACAATAATAATAATAATAATAATAATAATAATAATAATAATAATAATAATAATAATAATAATAATAATAATAATAATAAAATAATAATTACTGACTATACTAAACATCAAGAACTTAAAACAGGATTCATGGACTATGATGAATGATGTGAAAGTAATGAAATAACAGCTTTCATTATCCAATTGAATGGTATTTTCAATCCTGTTAACCTGCCACATTGGGACTACTTTGTTCTTTTGCAGCTCTTCATAATATAGATTTGTGCTTGTTATTCTCTTATGCTATTTTACAACACATCATAAATCTATAAAAAATAAAGCTTGAAATGATCAATCAGCATCACTTGCACTTTTATTAAAGTGCTCCACTGCTATCATTCATAGAAAAAAAAAATATATATATTTAATAATAAATCAGAATCTACACCTGCCCCCCTTGTCTTCCCATTTTGCTGGAAAATATGAGGGAAAAAACCTAAAAACAAACAAGCAGTGAAAGTCTTTGCATAGTTTAATAGAGCAGAACCCTCTTTGTAACTCTCTCTCTCTCTCTCTCTCTCTCTCTCTCTCTCTCTCTCTCTCTCTCTCTCTCTCTCTCACACACACACACACACATTGACATTGTATCCATCTTTTTGTGCCTTTTTCTTTCAACACAGCCATTAAAGCTGGAAATATATCCAGCACGCTAAAGAAAAAGGGGATTTGTCAGGGGAGGGAAGGAAGTGACTGATTAAACTTGGGCATGTTATTGAAACACTGCAATAGTTCTGTTTACCCAGAGAAGTCTGTGACAAAGGGGAAAGAAATAGAGAGGGGTATTTTACTTGATGTTCTCTACATGTGCCTCAGCACCCATCAGAGAGGGACATGAACACCATTTGAATTCGTGTTCTCCTGAATAACTGCAGTCTGTGAAGCCTGTGGGTATGCGCAGCAGTAAAAAGGAGGTTCATCGCCTCGCTCCGAGCCTTCAAGGGATATTTCTACTTAACTGTACACCGTTTGGATGGAAATACTACCATGGGGACCAGATAGAACCTCTCTAGGCACAGGTCAAACATACATTTCTTAAGCCCTTGCATCTGCATGTACTGTCAATCGGGTTTTTAAAGAGACATATTTGTTAGAATACACTAGACAGCCTGGAGAGACATTACCATTCCTGTTTCATGTGCAGCGAAACATATTTACTTCATCATCTGTCTATTATGAATAAGAATGCTTTGTTCCTATTTACATACTGTATAGAAACACAGAGTGGTGTTCTTTGAAGGTTTTTTTTGTCATACAGTATTTCAGAATATATTATCACTGAACAGCAAGCCTGGTAAGCAGGGGTGAGGGTACTGGGAGTTTACAGTAACAGTGCAGCAGGACTGTATATGACCTTTAAAGGTAAGCTAAAGAGCATGCAACTTCAGATTTCTTTTCAGTACAGCCCCTATTTATGATGGTTGATCTAGCCTGCGTTACAGGAGCTCCTGAACTTATAATTAAACCACCCTGGCCTAACAAGAAAAAAGGTAACAATTTACTATATATATATATAACAATATATATATATATTATAACATATATATAATATATATATATATTATATATAATATATATATATAATATATGATATATATATATATAAATATGGGTATCAATAATCATTATAGTTATATAATAGGATATCAGTTATAAAAATAGTATATTATATATATATTATATATATATATCTATATACGTTATGGAAAATGCTAAGCAAGGCACAGAAGTATTTATTTTGCTTGCATTCACTTATCGCACTTGCTAAGAGTGCGATCATAAAGCAACACACAAAGAAAGGGATCCCACGTTTGCTCTTTGACTGCAAGAAAGATATTTATAAACTCAGCAGTGGGAGTTTGCATTGAACTTTTTTCCTCGTGATTTAATTGGAAAGCAACGACACACCATGTACTGATTGACTGCTGCGTTCTGCTTCTAGAACTATTTCACGCACTTGCAAGGTTGCTTCTGAGGTGAGGCTGATCAGAGCGTCATTCATGAAGAGCTGCACAGTGACGCACAGTCCAGGGCATGCAAGAGCAACTACTGCCACCTCCACAAATTATTGCTACAATAGTATCCTATTTCTGTGGCTGACAATACTGAACCTTGACACTCTATTCATGAGCAGTTCTGAACAGCAACCATTATCTCTCCTTGACTGGCTGGCCACAAGGTTGCACGTACAGCAAAACAAACCTGACTGACAGAAGGTCTCCTTGGGTGATTTCTTTTACTACCTATCGTCTCAATCAGTTGTCTCTTGTGATCTTTATTGGTATTGTTTAGTACCAGGGCTGACCTCCGCGGTTGTCTCCTTGTGCCCACATGGGAAATTAATCTTAAAGACATGCTGCCTTCCTGTCTTCTCCTCAGGCTCTCTCGCTGTTTAGATCCTTTAAATTATGAGCAATGTTCTCAAAGACAACAATGCATGCAATTCTTTTGTGCAATCAACATTGAGACCATTGTTTTTTTTTGTAGAAGAGGTCAAGAGATCAATACTTTTGTGATTTTAAAGTTTTAGCTTTTGTTTCTGAAACTTTCTGAGATACAAAGGATACAGTAATTAATGATTCCCCCATGTCACCCCGATCCTTTATGTATTCCATAGGTGAGATCTGAGGCCGCAGCAATATGCAAATGAAAATGAAGTCTTTGCATTATTTTGCAAGGGCACAGTTATGCAGGGATCAGCTTTCCAGTAACAGAATACTGATGAAGAACAAATCTTCAAAGCATTTGACAGCAAAACTTGAGGTTTACTTGAACTGCAACACAAACTGCTGTACTGAATAACATAGTAGTTACTTAGTAAAATGCAGGTGCACTTAATGTGTAAATCTACCGCATGGGCGGCTAAAAGTTGCCAGGATGTAATCATAGAACAAAACAACGACAGAAACAGAACTTCAAGAGCCAGAACTACACTTGAGTGAAAAATGCTCAATTTACCTTCAAGGGGCAAATGCTGCACATCCTTTAGCAATAATTATTTTGTATAGAAAACTTATACTAACAATATTATAAAAGTTACTGGAAAAAAATTCATACATTTACTTATTTAAGAGCAGCAGGATCAATACAATCATTTGAGCTTAATTTAAATAGAAATTCACTACAGACGGTTAAAATAATATCTGAAGTTTTGAAGTGATAGTGTCACTCGATCAATCTTTTTTGAAAATGCTAGATGACACTTTTTAATTCAAGTGAAAATTAGATTCTTTTTTTTTTAGGCCCCTTAAAGTTTTCAAATTGTTTTCTCATGGTAGTTATGTTACAATAAAAAGAAACGATACAGATTCATGCATAATATTATATCCCTAAGGTTATGCTACAAGGTCAGAGAAAAGAGTTGTATGCAGATTCATTAACGCTGAACTTAAAGCTGAAATTTCTTGTTGAAGAGTCTGTATTAAGGCATGCACAGCCAGTATTTCTATAGCTTAATGTTAAAATCAGCCTGATGGGGCATTTGTAAAAAGTTATTGCAGCCCGAACCTGTCATACCCTCCTTTACACTAACTGTATTGTATTTACCTTGCAATGACATGTGTTGTTACATAGTAATTACATAATAATATGTATTTAAAAAACAGTGGAATTATGATAGATGCTGGAAACTGAAAACACTTAATTCTTATTAAGCATGCTGTTGCATTGTAACTACACAACCATGTGTGTAATTACATTGTTATTACCAAACACATGACGCATGTACCAATACAAATGTATTATTAGCACCAGGACTTGGTGTGCTCTGCACATACTGTATGAAGGTTATAGCTGACATTAAATGTGTTAGGAAATACATCTCATTAAATGTAAGTACGGCAAGATAGATGTAATGTGTTGTTTTCATTTTACATTGCTTTACATGAAAAACAAAATCATCATGTCTTTGTTGACTGGTATTTCTAAAACACAAAAAGCAATTATACACTTTGCTGGTTTTTGAAATAATCTCTCTGCACCACGCAGTCTGGAAAGGAAGGTGCGATTTCCCACGCAGTAGCATTTTACTATGCGATTGTTACAGAAGCCACGTTTAAGCTGTCAGATAATGAAACGTAATAATTAAACAAACCCAAAGGCTCGCCCAAAATGCAATCAGTGATCAAATACATACTGTACACAATGAGGATAAGCAGGGCCCTTAGCAGAGGAACCGTCTAACCGAGCCGTGCCATCTGGGTAAAACAGAACGGAGTAGCTGGCATTGACGTGCCTGTCATTCATCATAGCCATGTGTCTTCATTATAAAGGAAGTGGACCTGACATTGTTACAGGCAGCCCCCTTATAACTATAACCATCTGCACCATTCCATTCCTCCTCATACAGGAGGGGTTGCTGGTATAGATGGCAGAGCAGCTTGTCTTTCTTCTGTGCCATAAACAGAGGAAGGGAGAACGCCATGGTTTTCATTCAGGTACAGCTAACTGGAAATGGGTTTCGACCAGCATGTCTCTCTGGTGGGTAATAGAAGCATCATAGCAGTCACACCTATGTTGCTGCAATATGTACAGTGCAAGAAGTATTGGCGTAGTATGCTCTGTTCTCTAATGCTTTACGACGAAAACTTTAGATTTGATTTCTCTCCAAGGCTTTAAAGTGAGTAATATTGTTTTGCCGCAGAAATAGCTAAGACGACAAAAGACATTCAACCATTATTGGTTTCTGCTATTGATTGGGGACCGCAAATCCTGTAGACAATATGAAACACAATGTTATATGTGTGTGTGAGTGTGTGTGTGTGTGTGTGTGTGTTTGCTTGTCATTTGTATGATCCTGAAACTTTGACTTACAACCTGGTGGCTTCTGGGGGAATTAATGTTCAATAAAATGGAACTCATAAAAGAAAGTTTTCAGTTCCATCACACAGTATTGGTTACATTAGATTAGATTAGATTATACTTTGTTTCTAATAACACAGCCAGCTTGCAGGGGCTGGACAATACAAGAAACCCGAGAGGCAATCACAAACTACATCACCAGAACCACTGATTGTGCACCAAAGAAAATTAATAAAAGGTTTATCCACAAACTATTGAGTTGTGTTCTTGCACCTGTTCATCTTCCACGTAAGTGTCTCTAGCTTTCGATATGGTAGACACTACCTTTTCAAGTTCGTGTAGTCAACTTACATATTGTTAATTTATTCCTAAATAAATAAGAGCATGCCTAAATCTTATTCATCCTAGTCTTGGCATATGCTACCATGCGTTGGTATCAAGTCAATGTTTTCTTATAGATAACCTTGAGAAGGTTTCTGATTTCACGCGATATTACTATATAAGTGAAAGCAGCACACACCGTCAACAACGTCTGCAAATCTCAGACTAGTCTTTCAATTATCTCTGTCAGTTTTAACAAAGACAAAACAAAGCCTCTGTTTGTCTTTCATTTGCACGCTCTAAAGTCACCCTTATGTTGATTAAATGAAGCTAAAAGTTTGTGTTTCAATGCAACCAATCAAGACAGCTGTGTTATATAAGGACGTCAGCTGCTGAACTATTGCAGGCATTGAGCTGTTCAAGAGTCCTTCTACCATCTGCTGTCTGGGACAACTCATTACACATTTAAACTGCTCAGCTGACCGTAAAACCTATCAATTGCTATATTGAGGCAATTGCATTTAAGAACCCAATTACCAAATTCATCAAAAAATAAAGCAATGGGAGAGGAGCGCAATTCATCTGGTTGTTTATCAAGATGCTATAGTTCTGAGCTGTCACTGGACTGTCCATTGACTGTGGAAGACAGTGTCTTTCATGGATAACACAGAAACTGAAAAACAAAATCATCTGTGGTTCCATATGGTCAACAAAAAAGGCTTTCTTGGTATAGTGCCAATGGTAAGCAGCTGTTTAACAAGGATTTTATTACACAATCACTGTATACAAATTGCAACTTGCTCTCTGATTACAAATAAAAACTGCACACTTTTTTTTTTAATCTAAAGGATTTATCAAGGCATAAAGAGATTGTGACATTCCACCTCGTCTAATTGCAGATTTACACACAGCCTTTGAGCGAATGAATTATGAAGTGGCTCTGCCCTTTAACTTTCACTATAATCAAGTCCGCTAGCCTGTTACAGCACTGTCAGCTGCACAGGCTCATCGGAGATGCATGTTCTGCTCACCTACGCTTTATGGCAGCTCATACAAAGAGCTTTGAATTTAATACAAAATCAATCTGATTTGTTGCCTTTTAAGTTCTTATTGCTGCAGGATCCTTCAAGTCCAGATCAACCCTGCAGCTGAAATACTTTTGGAGAAATTAAACTATCTGACAATCAATAGAGGTTTGGTTTCCTGGGCACAGAAGATAAACTGACGCCAATGAATCAGATTTACTGTAGCACTGAACGTTGTCTCAGGAGGCTGCTGCTTTCAGATGTATGTGTTATAACCATGTTATTACACAGTTGTGTATACCCACGATTTCAAGACCATGTTGTTCAGTTGTGCCAACATGATAGAAAACATCAAATGTCTTTATCAAAGCAGCTGAGCAGCAGGTACTGTAAAACATGTCACTGTCTGAAGGATGGTAAATGCCATCAGGCAAACTGCCATGCAATGATATGACTGGGTATGAAAGTGAGCACTGCAGAAATAAATCATGTCTTTTTTTAGTTCTGTTTTTTTGCTTAAAGAAACTACTTTTACAAGGAGAGATTAGCCTCACACCATTCTCTAGTGACCCACATTATTTATACTGCACCAGCTGCCACGTGACAGATGGGAGAAGCATGAACTCATCTCGTCCTTGCCAGACTAATTGTGCAGAAACTGATTATAAACCCTCACCTGTCCAGTGTGCTCAGATTGATTATTCAATAGCTGCACCCTCACCTGTCCAGTGAGCTCAGACATCACAATCACTTCCACACATTTGCAAACCAGTTTCCTAGAGACAAAGGTACATAGCATATACAGTATAATGACTTACAAGAATACATTGCACATTTCATTTCAAAGCAGACGACAGTTCCACAACATAGTGGGCATACCCCATTTGGTGCCTTCGGGCCAAATGTGACAGTGGGCACTGGGAAGGACATAGAACCACGGAGATCCACCCTCGGAATCTTATGCTTCCCATCTGTTACACTGTGGATGTGTCGTAAAAAATTTGATTCTCTTAGTAGGGGCAAATGGTGTGCTTAAAAAGAGACAAACTTGTTCTTCTGTTCTTCTGATGGCAAAATTTGGATGGCCCATGTATGGATAGCCCACATACACAGAGGTAGTGGAACAAATACTATAGCAGGAAGCATATTTGGAATATATTTTTATATATATAAATGGTATATAATAATGTTTTCTGTTAAGCGTTTGAAATAATTAAGTCCAGCACATAAAAAACCCTGTCTTACTTAAAATAAATGAATACAATGTGAAACTGAAATATCAGGAATGTTTCTACTGACTGCTGCAATTAAAACATTTACTGTGCACAGGAACGCTGTGTCGACATCCCAGAGGAAACATCATGAGGGCAGCAGTGCTTTCTTCAAATTAATTAAACAGCAGCATCAGCACTCACTTTGCTATAGAATACACTGGAGTAAATGAATGAATGAAAATGTGTATATGAACACGTCATTGTGCATTTCCTTTACTTCTAGCCATCGTCTGGCATAATGTGTGGTTTATGCTGTGCAAAATGGATAAAGACGCCAAGCAAGTGAAGGCGTCACTGTATTCTGGATGCTGTAGTTTATTCTAGGAATATGTCATCCAGGCGACCAAGACATCATTGGAAAGCTCCAAGCCTCCTCTTTCATTTGGTACATTGACTGTGAGTTTTCATTTGCAGGCACTTGAACATACTTACCGAGTTCCTGCGCATCACAACACTGGAGCACTGAATGAGGGGGTGGTAGAAAGTATTGAATGAGGGGGTAGTACAAATGATTATGCACTAAGCTGGAATGTGTTTGTAGGCTACATCTGCATATAGAGGTATTGTAATTTACACAATAATTCACTTATATACCACAGAACCACAGGGAGCACGAATCCTATTTCAAGGGTAATTATCAGCGCATAGGAAAGATTAGCTTAATTGTTTCCCAGATCTTTATGTACAGTTATAGATTACTTAAAGAAGCATTGTTCCTTCTTATTCCAATCAGTTTACAAACACGGTCTGGTCTTTACAATGCAATGCAGTGTAAGTACACTAGAGTAATTGCCTAGATTTTTGTCTGGTTTGCAACACGTTATTTGACAGGATGGGAGGAAACAGTTAAAAAAAGAAAGGAGACTTCAGAATGATAGTGTAAGTATGGAAAGAATGAATTAATGATGAACATTTGAGTGCGGACAAGAGCAGTGCGGAGAAACGAGATCACAGGAATGGGAGCAGGAGACAGAACGTGGTTATTCCAGTTAGTGCACGTCTTACACTTTATATTACAAGGCATTTTCATCCACTTCCGCTACTGTAATGCCCTTCTCCATGCCTCCCCTCCTACGTTTTTACACCATTGCAACAAATTCAAAATGCCTCTGCTCGTATGATATTCAACCTCACCCTCTCCTCCTCCAGCTACACTGGTTCCCTGTCTATTATCACTGCCTGTTCAAATTCCTTACCCTTGTGTATAAATCTCTCCATGGTCTTGCCCCACCTTATCTGGCTGCACTTACTATGTTCCCCCCCGTCCTTTACTCTCCCAACCCCTATTGTTCCTCTCTGTCCCACCCTTGCCCCTCTGCTCAATCCCATTTCCGTTCTTGCTCCCCTTCATTGGAATAGACTCCCACTTATCATAAAACAGTCACCCATATTGCACAGTTTTTGCTCCTCCCTCAAAACTCATATCTTCTCCCTAGCCCATCCTACTGATACTCCTGGTCCCTGACCTCCTGTTATGACCCTGCTTGCCTCACCCTGACCTAGTCTCTGACCCTCTGCTTTCATATTAGCAACTCATTTGTATCTCTCCACCCTAGCCCAATAACTTACATTTTTTACCCACTAACGTTAAAACTACTTTTCATTTGCACAGAAATAGGCTTGAGAACAGCATGCTGTTCCATAATGTCATTACCTACATGGTAACAGTAGCTGTGAATATGTCCTCAGCGTGAATGAAGTTGCTTGTTTTACAGTAATGCTGCAGCTATTTGATTAGTCAGCCCAAGCATTACCAAAGCACTTGTAACAGAGAAAGAGCGCAAGACACAGTGGATGTGTCATACCTTGTATCCGAGCTGATTACAAGGATATGCTCCCAGCGGAAGAGGCCATTGAATGAGTACTTTTCAGAAATGAGTTGTCGTGAAACCTTCTTGTCGTTAATAAACCGGTTAAGATCAGGCCATGGACACAAACCAAGAAAAATACTTTTGATTAATTTCACAGCACTCCCTGCTGCTGTTTTAAGGGCCTATCAGCCCCTTGGTTCCATAAGAGATGTAATGTATTTGTGTCTCAGTAAATTACCTTTTCAAAACAGCTGAATGTATTATATAAAGTTGGCCCTAATGCAGGATCCAAGCCTATTAAAGAAACATTTGTGGCACCTTAAATTTAGAAACAAAGTAATTTCCTACAAGAGGTGGATTTGCATAGCCTTGCATGTGGGGTTTGCTTTTAATATACCTTCCAGCAAACCTACAGCACACACATGAGAGCTTCCAGTGCACTCTCAAAGCTGAACACCACAGAGGTGGAGGAAACAGAGCAGCAGCCATGCCATGCAGCTCTGAAAGAGTGGGAATGCAATGTAGCCTTGCAGAAGATTTCAGCCTGTAATATTGTTCTGTGGAATCAGAGTGCTCAACTTCCCCTGGTGCACCCATTAAAGCATTAAACATTCAGGATAGAGAGAGCATTAAACACTCAGGACAGAGAGAGCATTAAACATTCAGGATAGAGAGAGCGTTAAACATTCAGGACAGAGAGAGCGTTAAACACTCAGGACAGAGAGAGCGTTAAACACTCAGGACAGAGAGAGCGTTAAACACTCAGGACAGAGAGAGCATTAAACACTCAGGACAGAGAGAGCATTAAACACTCAGGACAGAGAGAGCATTAAACACTCAGGACAGAGAGAGCATTAAACACTCAGGACAGAGAGAGCATTAAACACTCAGGACAGAGAGAGCATTAAACACTCAGGACAGAGAGAGCAGCATTAAACACTCAGGACAGAGAGAGCATTAAACACTCAGGACAGAGAGAGCATTAAACACTCAGGACAGAGAGAGCATTAAACACTCAGGACAGGGAGAGCATTAAACACTCAGGACAGGGAGAGCATTAAACACTCAGGACAGGAGAGAGAGGACAGAGAGAGCATTAAACACTCAGGACAGAGAGAGCATTAAACACTCAGGACAGAGAGAGCATTAAACACTCAGGACAGAGAGAGCATTAAACACTCAGGACAGAGAGAGCATTAAACACTCAGGACAGAGAGAGCATTAAACACTCAGGACAGAGAGAGCATTAAACACTCAGGACAGAGAGAGCATTAAACACTCAGGACAGAGAGAGCATTAAACACAGGACAGAGAGAGCATCAGGACAGAGAGAGCATTAAACACTCAGGACAGAGAGAGCATTAAACATTCAGGACAGAGAGAGCATTAAACACTCAGGACAGAGAGAGCATTAAACACTCAGGACAGAGAGAGCATTAAACACTCAGGACAGAGAGAGCATTAAACATTCAGGACAGGGAGGTACAGGACCTTGAGTTCCACGGTGCACCGAGGGCATCTATCTTTTCAGCTAGTGAAAGGACAATGGGTGCTAGAGAAATATTCAGTGCAGGAATTGTATGAAATTCAGCCCAGTTCTGTTGCTGGCAGATGCCAGTCCGAGGCCGGTAGGGGAGGTTTCACAGGATGTCAGAAGCATATTCCGCCCTAAGGTTTGCCCTCATGGAGAGTTTTTGTGCGATGGATGTGTCAAGGGTCCTCAGAGCTCAACGCACAGTAAAGACCCAGTGAGCTCAGCTTTCCACTCAGTTGGTTTCCTTTGCAACACAGACAACTCACCATGAACATCAAACCCAGGCAGCGTTCCAGCTTGTATCAGTGATGGAATTCATACTGCAGGAGCAAGCTAGCTGCGTCAGCGCAGGGTGAGCATTACAGAGAACAGCTGCATGTACACCTCTCAAAGCAGAATGAGCCAAACAGTGTGCCCCCCCCAGCGTCCTACTCCCTACCTCCCATTCAAACCAACCACCCACCTGCAGAAATTCTGTGAACAGGGGGGTTTCTGAAAAAGGTCATTCCACTTACTATACAGCAGCACAGACACCATCTGGGCTGCCTTTTTATATTGTATACTTTCTATACTTCGGTTCAGACTCCAGCAACATGAAGAAGTCTGAGTATAGTTTAAAAGCTGAAGATCTGGCCTGAGATTAAGTCTTAAAAGGTACTTAAGGCACAGTCGCGAACATGCTTCAGTGTACAAAGCAATTGAATTGAAAAAGAAAACAGGAAGGCTGCAGTTTTGTTATTATTATTATTATTATTATTATTATTATTATTATTATTATATTATTATTATTATTAGTAGTAGTAGTACTAGTAGTAGTAGTAGTATATATATAATGAAAAATAATTGTGTTGGATGCACACAAAAGGTTTAAATGATAAAAAGGAATTTTATTTCAGGATGTTTCGGACAAAAGCCCTTCTTCAGCTGTGTAGAAAAAAAAGGAAAACTTAACACTTAAGCAGCTTTTACACTGCAGTTATACCTCCTTTCAAAGCTATATATACTGTGTATGTGTATGTATATATATATATATAATATATATATAATATATATATACTGTCTATACATACATTGCATACATTTATTCTAATTGAATCGGCCCCTTAATAGACCTTTTAACTAAACATGATGAGATCGAATTCCCTCCAGGACCCCTTTCTGTCACATCTCTTTATCGCTGATATAAAGGATGACGTGTCCTGCTGAGATGACTGCGTGAGAATTGCATTTTTGATGTAGTCATATAAAAATGATTTCATTTGGTCCGGCTCTCCATGCATCATGATGGTATCGAATGCGCGACTGTCACACTGGTTCTTGTCACTGTCACTTAACAAAGTCACCTTGCACAGTTGTCTTTAGAGGGCAATTTTCATGTTGCTGTTTGATTCCATTCCTGTATATTGAACCAACCTTTATGTTTTTACATTACTGTAATCCAATTCGATATTCCTTCACCTGACTCCAGCACAGCTTTTCTTGTTTTTAAATACATACTGGAAGAGGTGCATGTATACCCTATTCACAGGACTACAGTTGCTACTGTAAAGAATGCACCATCATCATGCATTGAAAACATAACTGTGAATAAGGTGAGTGCCAGTCGCATTGTTTCAGCGCTTGTTGGGAGCACATTACTGAGGCTGGTAACACTTTACATTGTGTCTTTATCTGTGCTGATGCAAGTCATACAAGATACTTACAGTGAACTTACAGGCTGTATTACATTTCAATACAGAATTTACGCTGCAGAAAATATTTTATTTTAAACATGCAGATGGGAATTCATTGAACAGATTACAAAACAAATAGGGTTAAAATGATTAGTGACACGGTCAATGACCTGTGCGTGTGTGCATGTTCTCGCGTGTGTGTGCCTATCCATTTCTAGTTTATTATCTGCTCATGGTTTTCTCTGATCTATTTTCATATTCAATAAACTCTAAATGTTCTGCAGAGTGCTCTGCGGTTAGCAAAGCTGTCCCTGTGTTGTCATCATAGCTGAGCTTGACTGTTGAAACCTCTAAAGAGATTTAAAAACCACTTCACTATTTTGGATGCTCACAATTCAAATCATTCAAACAGTAACACCGAAACATTGTTAAAAAGCTTGTCTTGTTTTTTTCTTCCATTCATTTTTTTGGTGGATATTACTCTTATAAAAGTTTCCCCATAGTAAAAGCATAGCAAAGTGTAATAAAGCACAGTGAAAGAATGATAAAGCATAGCTATGCATTGTAAAGAATAGCGAGGAAGGGTAAAGCATATTAATAAACCAGGGTAAACTATAGAAAATGCAGAGTATAACCATGGGAAAAGCAGTGGGGGAAAACTGCAAAGATACTAAGGAGCACAGGTCTAATTTACACAGGGGACACAAGGGACAAGCCCCCCCCCCTCACTTATTCATTATTTCAGATAGAATAGTCTTTATGCCTACACAAACTGTCCCACTTTTAAAACCAAATTTTACGCCACTGCCACTGAAAACTCTTATAAGGGTAAGACTGTAACAAAAATGGTTCACGTTTAACATTAAGGATCCATTTAAAAGTATGTACAGAAAAAAAAACATATATTAACAACAAAATGGTATTACAGTAGTGAACTGGCACCCAGCCCAGTGGTGAGCGGTTACACAGTACCTCCTTCATACATTAAGTACACAGCTTGTAATACAATAGCTTTTAAAAATGTCATTTCGATATCAATAACATAGCAACAAAAGGCTCAATAAAAATCATGGATTAGATCAATTTCCAGTCTTCGTGGACACCATCACATGAGCACGTTTTGTTCTTGGTGAAACGAAGACCAAAGTCCTGACTTTTGAAACTTTGGAAATGTATAATGTGCTGTTTATTACAGTCATTATATTTTAATCATTTCTAACTGTTGCCATAATCATTAATAAAACCGCAGTAGTCGTGTGCTTGTGTTTACCAGGGTTAGGTTTGTGTGATCAGTAAAACGCCAAGCCCTTACAATTATGAAATTATTTTGTTAAGGTTAATATTCAGGGCACTGTCCTTCATTTTTTTTTTAAGCGATCCCTTCACGCATACAGTACAGGTGTGAGCACACAAGTGGACTGTGGGTCAAACAGATGTGCATTCCATGAGATTCATTCCACACGTGACGGCTGTTGTTTCTGTGCAATGTAATTTGTAACTTTTTTGCTTTTTTTTTGTCTTATTTATAAATGCATTAATGGTAATTTATTTGCAATTGCATGGCATCTGCCCATTAGAAAAATGTGAACAATATTCAACTGGTTTAATAAAATTAAATACTGAACAACTGGATGTTTGGCCAAGCCCCTGGCTTTCAGTTCACGGCTCAGTTCATCCTCTTGACCCAGGATGGCTGGGTCTGATTTTCTCAGCAGATCCTAGATGCTGTGTGTAAGCTGTAAAGTCAGTCAGTCTTGTGGTCTTGTCGTCTGGACGGGGCAGCCCATATGTCTGGGTAGAAATGTGAACACTGCTTTGATTTAGTTTACATAGCTTTCCTTTTAGAGAGGCAGGCTGTCATTGGAAGTACAAGCTTGCTGAAACGTTGCATGGATTTCAGTTCACTGCTGGGACATGTCTCTGTGCTGACATTTGATTGTCACCTGAAAAAAGGGTCTGAAGCTATTGAATTGTTATCCAGCTATGTGACTGAACACCAGTTCACGAAACATTGACCTGCTTTGTTTAAAGGGGTTGGAGTTATTCGGTAAAACTGAAGTTTAGGTGTTCATTATATAAATATGCTATTCATTATGTTATTAACATCTATTATTCCTTTGTTTCAAAATCTTGCTCTCCAGTCAAGGTTTTAATTGCGATTAGAAACCAGTAAACAATTCCTTTATTGATATCACTTCCAATGAAATCTTGAAACAGACTTACATTTCCAATGTTGCTTTGCAATTCCTTCAAATATTTATTTAAAGCAAGATCTAACTGTGCAGTGGCCATCCATTTTGGGGCATTATTCTGAATTTATTTCTTATCAGTTCTAGATTAGTAATTGGAGTTTTGAGAACCTTAGCCCTGAGTTTTGCTCAATTTCATTTTGAATGCTTACTTTGGGATCATTTTAGTGAGTTAGAATTCCATTAGCTGAAGCTGTCTTAAAATCAATAAGCTAGAGAGGCTCATTATTTGTTGCTCCATTTCCAAAGCTGGGGGAGTCTCAGGTAACCGTCGCTGGCTTTGCAGTTCATCGCTGCACTTTGGCACGGACTTGAATCCGACTGAACTGTCCTCTAGGGGCACAAACACAAGACAAGAGGCATTGACAGCGGTCATGGGAAAATATACTTCTCCTCTGTTCCTATCAATTGTGCAGCAGACATGTTACCTGCGAGCAATGATGTCAGATAAATTGAATAATCATAGCGGTAGGTTCAGTAAAACAGCATTACCATTAACAGCCTGTTAGCTCTGCTTAACCACCAAGTGTTTATAATATCTGTACAGGGCTACAGAGTTTAACCTCCTTGTCTGTAACTGTATTACTGTTAAAAACGCAAACACCAACACGCAACATGCAACACGCAACGCCCAAGCCCACGCCAGGTGACATGTTAATCAGGGATACGCCTCAGGCCTCTGAAACTGCCAGAAACCCACAAAACACTACAGGACAATCCCTTACCGCGATCGGTAACACTTTACAAGTGTCTGCAATGACTGTGCATTTACACAGTAGTTACTTAGCAAATACATGCACTGACATCTAATCACAATGTCATTCTGCATCGTTACAATGCACCTAAAGTTTACATTAGAATGGTTTATATCTGAGGTTGCTTTAAGCAGTAGGGTGGACTCACTGCTCACTGGCATCCGTGCCGGCTGAGTTTTATGTTTTATGTTTTATGATTGATTCTGTTTTTTGTACTCCTTATTCATTGTCTTTATGTTGTTTGCTGTGGTGGTGGATCTGGATCAATAAAGGTTTTGATTGATTGATTGAGTGCCACGCATTGGGGTTTCATTTCATTCCGTACTGTACCTGCTCCTTGTCCAGATATAACAAGACCCCCCCCCCCCTTTATAAACATCCACCATCTTGGACGAGACAAACGTGTTCTGATGTTTAGAATACTGTTTAATTGGGTTCACTCACTCAGCCTAATTTAATTACCAGAGTTAGTTTTTAGATGTCTAATAATATCTCAATGCTAGCAGCAGTTGCTGTTGGCAAAACACCCATCAGGGAGAGGAGAGACAAATGACTGCCAAGCAGCTGTGCAGCCCAAGGGAGAGAAGCCCTGTTTCTTTCAATGACTTCCCTGCTTGCTACACTGAGCATAAAATGAAAACCAAATCAAAATCAATAGTTTATTTAAGACATGTGTTTATGCATTCCATGTGGCCCCACACCCTAACTATTTATATAATCTATATAATTCTGTTTCTAGGACATAAAACATTTTCATTGCTGGTTAAATTGAATTATTTGAATTAGGCACAGTTATGTCTCTTTATCCCACTAACGCGGCGCAAGAAAAATGTGCTGACTGCATGTCATTTGCTCCGTGTCACGCATTTATTTACATAATATACTGCAATGCTTCGTGGCGTCGCAATATCCAAAGTGAAGAGGATGCACATGAAGCATTGCTGTAGCAACAGGGCAGCAGGAATAAAGGTTAGGGTTAGGGTTAGGGTTAGGGTTAGGGTTAGGGTTAAAGAAATGAAGACTCAGAAAATATGTAAAATGTGATTGAACTATTCTTTATGAAACTTAAAAGCATCCGGAATTGTTACTGGTAATAATATGGAAATGTTTTTTGTATTTTCTATGTGTTATAGACTCTATAAAACAACAGGGAGCATTACAATTCATAATAGGACAGCTTTGAATGATTAAGCTCAACACAGCCTCGCCAGGCTGAGTTGTGAGTAGATGCTATGGCATTGCTGTAATAAAAACAGAATAAATCCAATAACATCATAAATTTGTATAATAGTTGCTTCTGAATGATAATATAAGTTATAATATTCACAGTTGTAAGCTTCATTGACTTACAGTGCACCCCTGGTATCATTCTGAGATCAAACACATCATAGTGTGTACAGTTTGTGTACATGGCATTATACTGGATTGTATTCATTAAAAATATAATACATGATAATATGAAAGGCAATATACTCTTGATGAAATGTTCGTCTACTTTTAGAACAAACACTGTGACCGCGGAATTTGCATGATACATATACTCATATTGTATGTGTGGATAAGGATCACATTCATAAGGATCACATTAGTAAGATCACACTAATAAGGATCACATTCATAAGGATCACACTAATAAGGATCACATTCATAAGGATCACATTAATAAGGATCACATTAATAAGGATCACATTAATAAGGATCACACTAATAAGGATCACATTCATAAGGATCACATTAATAAGGATCACATTAATAAGGATCACATTCATAAGGATCACACTAATAAGGATCACATTAATAAGGCCCGCACTAATAAGGATCACATTAATAAGGATCACACTAATAAGGATCACATTAATAAGGATCACACTAATAAGGATCACATTAATAAGGATCACATTCATAAGGATCACATTCATAAGGATCACATTGATTGCAAGACACATTACTAAAGCTTCACATCATGCTTTAATATTTTTTCTAATGTCTATACAGTTACTTGTTCCTCAAACACTGTAGGTAGGCTGCTGTTAACTGTCTAATATCATGTATAACACAATTTCCAGCACATTTAAACCCTGAGATTAAAACACCAGACTTCATTGTTTCTCATACAGTCCATCTATAAAACATTATGTATGCCTTCAGACCCCCTGAAAGACCAACACTAAATGTGAGTTTTCTGTTCATATGCTTTCTTCTGATCTACCAGCAGCATGGGAGATGTTGCAGCTTCTGACCTGATTCCATATCTAGGTAGCCTGGAAAGCCATTCAATTAAAAGCATGGATTTGTGTGCTGTGCTCGGGTAAGCATATCAATTTATCCCCATGTTCATATTTCATAATACTCACTTGAGCGAAAAACACATATAAGATGAAAAGAGAGTTAAAGACTGACAATGCTTTAAAATAGACTCCAAAAGCATTGTTTGTTAAAATAGCGAACATATCCTTGTTGCCCCATTTTATTATTTTAAGTGTTTGTATTTTATCATCATAACCAAATCCTGAATCTTTTTTTAAATTATTATTACAGGGCATATCTGTTATATTTATTTTATCACCTTGGTTATTTTAAGAAAACACATTAAGTTAAAATATTAAGTAAAGTAATGGACTAGACAAGGGTCCATGATGTGTTTTATCAGACCAGGAAAATGTCTGGTAATCTCCGGAGAAGGGCAAAGTAGAAACTGCAAAGTTAATGGAGTTCCCTGAATGAATAGAGGAACCGTAGTGGCTCTCATTATCATCCTCTTTGGAAAAAGACTGGAGGCCAATTCATTTCCGTCTTGCCCCTCAAGAGAATCTGTTTCAATTAATTACCCCACAGTGTGCATGTTTAAATATGAAAAAACCCTCCAGTAATGAAAATCACGTTTTACCATATCTCAGAAATCACTGTGAAGATCATTTACTGGGAAGCCAATGGCTATACTATGAGTGACAGGAGTATAATTGCTGCCCTGCACTGTGGCATCATCTGTTGACATGCATTGGAAGTTCAGTGGGTCTCACTTTAGTTTCAATGGTCCATTGAAAAAAAAACGAAATCATTTCATTATGAAATTTTAATGACACATTATAAAGCCGTGCTATCAATTATAGTTCTTATAAATGATTCAGTAACATATTCTTTTAACACTACATAGCTGTTGCTTAAGAGTGTTCATAACATCCTTTAAAACACGTGTATAACTAAATTATAAAGTCAGTTGTTGCTGGTAATAGATATAATTTCAGGCATCAACAAGAATGAGACTTGATAACCAAGGTGGTTATGGATCCATATTAACTTGCTAACACTGATAGTTTAGTGATCAGTAATAGCATGTTAACTGTGTAATGATATATGTTATAACATGCTTATTACTTGTTATAAGTGACTGCTGTTTTTAATTGTCATTTAGCATGACCAGCATTAATTGTGATCTGTAACCAGCATGATTAATAACATGTTGATTAATATTAATGATTAATATTAATAACATGATTGTACTGTGTACAATCACTTATTACTGATAACTAAACTCTTCCCATACACCAATCATACCACCTAAGTTAACACAGTCTTGCCCAGACAGCTTGCTGTTGTCCCCCAGTAGAGGAGAGTGCGTGTCTTTTGCACGGAGGACGCCTCCTCCACAGTGATTATACCATCATCAGTGGAGCTTGCAGGTGAGTGTGAATACCTGATGGCACAGGTGGCACTAGTCCCAGGTATCCAGCAGAGTGGAGGTGGGGGTCAGTCATTGCACAGGGAGGGAGGGTTGTCACACCCATCAGGAGACATGTTAATGAGACTTGCATTGTCCTTAGGAAGAAGAGAAGAGTCCTGACCTTCATTCTGTCCTTAGAGTTGACTGCACGAGGACCTTGGCTGTGAGTCACTGCACTGCCCCTCCATCTGGGATCACTTAATCAACACTGGATTTGTTTCACCTTTGTAAAAGAGAAAGGTGAACCGACCCCCCTATTGATATTTTTATTCACTTGCTGACTGTCAGATGATCATAAAAAACAATGAGTAACAATTTTCATCAGGCATCTCTGGTGATTACAATGTAATTGCACATGTTGGTACTTAAAGATGCACTGTAACGACACACGCTCTGCTGTGCTTGCTGTGTTATTACAGCATACTTAGGTGTAGAAGACACTTGGGGAATGTTTTTCAAATGCACTCCACTTTATCAATTTTAAACTTATGCAGGTACATTGCTTTTTCGATTTAATGTTCTTTCCTGTTCAGTGAAGTGCTGATGTCTGTGGAAATATGGAACAAATGGGATTTGCTTATTTGTTTTCAGAGGCATGTCTCTGGACTAGCTAATCTAAGCTTAACGAGAGAGACTTACACAATTCGCAAATGCTTTAAACAAATAATAATATATTGTAACCTGCGGGGGATGATAGTTTCAATTTTGAGTTAAGGTGTATTGATTTCTTTTTTTTTAGTTGCTCTTGGACCAAAGATAACTTGACCGCAGGTCACCAGGAGGCCCTGACTTCCAGAACTGAACTGAAACTCACCTGCTTCTATAAATGCTGAGCCTATTGATTCACAAGACCAAATGCAATTAAGGGGATTCTACTGTGACTGCCGCGTGCCAGGTGCTGTGAGTTTCCAATTAAAACAAAAGGCTTTCTTTGACAAATGGATCCGAGTTGCATTACAAACTGTGCTGTATATTAAATCTGATGTTTCTCGATTCCA
>NC_054551.1:720279-722779 GCF_017654505.1 Polyodon spathula
AGTGAGGGCATTCTGTGGCTTCACGATCCCTCCTCTCATTTACAAAGAAGCATTAATAAAAGTTAGGGTGAAGTATAGGAGCTCAGAAGTGCCCGAGAGAGGCAGGATGGGGCGGGTTGCACTACCATGTAATAACATACGTGTTCAACCATGCAAGAGCCAGAACTATTGGGAGTTACCCAGTTATAACCATGCGATTATACAGCTATTCATGCCCTGCTAGCAGCTATTATTGCCCTGTTTTCTGAAGTGCCACCCTCTTTTAACAGTTTGTATTTCCAACATGCTTGTATGTGACTGCCTCTCAGAAATCACTGTGCTCTCCCTAAATTATGAAATAAATTGCCTGCAAGCTGCTGTAGCGATCGGCTCCTGCCACACTCGCCGCTCTGATAAATAGTTCCAAAGTCCCCCTGAACTAAGAATGAATTTCATATCTATTTCTGAAATAGTTCTGTTGGGGTCATTTATCACAGCTCACTGGTACATGAATCATTAATCTGAGCTTTCAGTGCTTAAGCTAGTATCTCTGGGCTGTCCCTTATTTCCCCTTCTCAGCACAGCCCGCTCTTACACCCTTTCCGGACCCGTCTTCTCAGCACAAATTGTTTCCTTCTCACCCAATCAAACGGCCTAAATGCAATTCCAAATCGCTTCTGCTTCACTTCTTTAGCAGTCTGCTGCAGCACATAAAAAAAAGCAGCACGTGTTTCTTAACATTAATCTGCTGAAGTACAAGTCACCTGCATTAGTCAGCTTCACATATATAAAGATACCTGCTGTACCTGTACCTGCTGTATCCTCTGGATCTCCCCTGATGAAATATGGTCACTGAAACACATTCATCTCATCAAGTACAATACTGCTGACAGGGAGAGCCTAGGAATCAGACTGGGATTAACAAACATCTGATGAATTTACAAACTATTGTTTCATTGAAGTGATTTCCGCTTTGTATTGTACGTGTTTCAACCACGTAGTGTCATAGTTTTCTGTAGTGCATTGCTGTATTTATTGTTTCTATGTCATTTCTGTTCATGCATGCCCCATAAGGGCATATTTTTAAAGCTTTTTAAGAGCAATATCTGTGCAAATTGCAGAAACTTCTCAGTCTGGTAAACGACCGATTCTTGGGTTCCCCCCTTGCTAGACCGCTACCTAACCACAAGCATTTAAAACACCATTAACCTTCGAGCATCTCCCACTTTGGTAAGAATCATTTGTCTTCATTCATTCCAATAGCATTGCACTTATTTGCTGGCAGTAGTGGCACAATGCATCAAACCATTTAAGATATCCACCCACTTTAATTTCTTAAATGCAGTTACTGGATGGGTTCCAGGATTCCTCCATCACAGAGAGAGGCTGCTCCACGAGCAAGCCAGTCTGAAAGAGATGATGTACATGCTGGCTGCTTTAGTTGCAATGCACAAGCAGTGTGAAATGTTCCATTAAATACAAACGTGGGCAGAAGGACCTGTGTTCAAGGATCTGATCCATGTGTTGCTGCCATCGATCTGGTGATTATTAATGTATTGATATGACTGAGTTTCTCTGTCCTTGAAACCCATTACACTAAACTGACCCAAACCAGACTTCACTTCTCTGGAGTCTGATTAATGCAGGAGGCAGGCTTCGCTGGAATCTGCTTAATGCAGGAGGCAGGCTTGTGTACATGTGTGTGAATAACATCCATGCAGTAGTGAGAACTACATGAGTGTGCATGCTTTTTGTTTTATCATTATTTGCACACTTGTGTTAGTTGTCTATTATCACACCCCTCAGGCATTCCTTTTCCTCCAGTACACCTGCACTAGCACAATATAGACAGTCCTCTATCTTGATTCACTTGGTTTATTATTGAGCGTATAGGACCATGTTGCTCTGGGACTGTTTACCTGGACTCTCTAATTCCGATAAGTGTCAATGAATTCAGAGCACCTCCTCTCCTTATCGTAACGCTCCGCCTCTGAGCGTTCGGCCAACTGTTCAGTAATCCCAACGAAAGTAGAGCTTGCATTAAATCTTTTTGATCTCCCTTTAGAAGCACATCTTTGTTATCCTCATTGCGGAATCAATCACGCTGCTTATTAATTATCCATGAAAAATTTGCACCAGCAAAGGGCTTGGCATTTTCAATGGCTTTTGAACCCACTCGCATGCAGACCTACATTATTTGAGATATTTAAAAAAAAAAACTTGACAAAACGCATTTGCCTACAGAGATGATTTTGTAAATTATATCCATAGTAAGAAAAAAAGTAAACCACAAACAGTTAAATTTGTCAATAATTTCAACACACAATGATTTAAAGGTTTTTTTTAGAGATTAGTATGCTGTGATCACGGCTACTTGATCTTCCAGGAGGTTTTAACACGGATATCGCCACTGTGGGGATGACCAGATGGAAACGAACAGAAGTTAATCATGTGGCTTCAAGGCAAAGTCTGGCAATTTCAAGGTCCGTAACTACAGGATCACAGCCATAGCTGACTTTCT